>NC_135422.1:18216298-18503798 GCF_051991245.1 Festucalex cinctus | reverse complement strand
GAGGCCATTTTAGAGCTTCACTTGGGTGAGAAGCAGCGGACAATTTTTGTCAAATGTTCTGCAAACGAGATTTTGGAAAGGGACGTCTGGGGCTTCTAACGGGGCCTAAATTACCACCAAGATATATGTGCTTACCTAACCTGATGAATATTGTGACATTTTAGAGTCCCCTGAAAGGCTATTTCAGGTGGTAATCACCAAAAAAATAGGCCATTCTTGCTGTAAATAATAATAAAAAATAAAGCATGATTACATTTTTATATCCTGTCGCAACTGCAGGGAAACGCAGCGAATGGGAGTCAATAAAGCAAAATGAGCCGAAAACAGGATTCCCTGCGTCTGTCTGACTGACTATTTACTTGACGGGGCCAAATGTTAGTCGTGAGATCTCACGTGGTGCTTTTACAGCTATTGAAAGTCCAGGCGGATCAGCCTTACATTTAATCTGCCGCTCTTTGTGTTTGCAGGCTTTTTAGTGAGCCACTCCGGTTAATAGACTCTTCACATGGCTACATCATGGATATTAGCACATGATGATTTATTTTATTTATTTATTTCTCCCAAACAGCTTGTGGAACACTATTTGAGGCGTACTCCAACCCTGCGACGCCCTATACATTGCGCCGAGGTCTCGTGTTAATTTCATCAACAAAAAGTAAACAAAATAATTTTGTCAACACACATTTTTCCACCAGAGTAAAACTTGACGAGACTAAAACCCTCATTAATAAACAATAACTGGGACTAAAATCAGTCTGCGTTTTCGTCGACTGATGTAGACGAGACGAAAATGTCCTTCACTTCATAAAAACTGGACTAAAATCGATGGACATTTTAGTTCATGACCAAAAAAAAACGAGACGAAAATTATAATTTTGTTAAATTTGGCTCTGCTAATCTGTCACGTCTGTGACAATGTCATGTGACACACAGCACAAACACATGGGACAAACAGGAGGTGGACACTCACGGTGAAAGGTTAAAAAAAAAAAAAAAAAAAAAGTAATTTATAGTTATAATGTAACATTAATCCAACGGCTGTAACGGTTTAACAATAATGTTAATGTGACCGCTAACTAATCCTAGCTAACTGGCTAGCTCATAGCATGGAGCCATAGTAGCCACTGTAATTGTGTGTCAAGTTGTTTTTCATCAAAAAGATGAGAAAATATTACGTGAAATAGTTTGAGATATGAAAAGGTTTAATACAATCTGCTGACAAAAAATATACAGGGGTAAAATGGTTGTCCTGACTAAAACTAGACTAAAACGTTGACAGTTTTTGTTGATGAAATCTAGACGTATGGTTTAAAAAAATAAAGACGAAAATGCTAGATTTATAGTCGACTAAATAAAAATGGGTTGAGGTTGACTAACCGTGATAAAAAACTAACAAGCGTGACTGAAATTGGGCGAAAACTGGGACTAAATTTCAAAATGGCAGGCAAAATTAACACTACCGTGGTCGTTGGACCACCAGCCTCATTGCTAAGCCTATCGTAGGTAGTGGTGGCAGGCAGGTAGATCCAAATGTCGATATTATCAATACCAGGTCAGTATCGATGTCTGATCGATACTGTTACTCAAAATATCGATCTAGTAGTTCAGTTTCAGTTTGGCTCTTTTATGCGCTGCTGCGGTTTGGTCCAAACATGCAGTATTGTACTTGAAAAAGAATTATTTTTTTTATGTTGTTTTATGTTTTATATGATAAATATATTTTATATTATGTTGTTACATGATAATCTTTGACATTGTTTATTTAGGTTGAAAAAGAAGCGATTTATTTTATTTTTTAAATTTGTAACAGCACAAAAAACTGAAAGGTTGAAATTTGATTGTGAATAAGCAATTCAATAATACAGCTACATGAACTATTTGCTCCCAAAAACGTATAAATACGTTCTATTTGAAATGTTACCAGTGTACCAAAGACGTATTTTTTTTTTTATGCTAAAGCCTACAGAAGGCTTTGATGCAGCTTCTGAACTGAAAAGAACAGTTGAAGCAATAGTAGTTATTACACAAACTGCCAGCAGGTGGCAGCAGAGTATAAGAGATCAACCATGTTGCAACAAGCTCTTTTTGCCGGTGTTTTTACCAGGAATGTGAATTAATGATGAAACTTACCTATATTCTAATGCTAATCGCTGCAAAACGAAAACAGATAGAAATTTACTTCTTTTTTCCTGATGAAAGAAGAGACTCTAATCTTTCTTTTGGTAGGTTCCATGTTTTTATTGCAATAGAACACAATATTCTGGAGGCCTTGCAAAATCAGTCAAAATCCAGTAAGACAGCCAGGAAGGATTGGAGTTGCTTCAGTGAAAATGGCTGGGAGTGAATGAGGTAATTAAAAAATAATAATTATATATTTTCAGTATTGTATACCACTAATCTTAGGCCTGACCCGCCCGTCACCTCCCTCAACAAAGCCCGCCTAATCCCCCCACCACCACCACCACACACGCCGCCATCCTCGGCCGAGCTTATCAGTCAGTCATGATCCATTTTTTTGTGATGGATGCAGACAGACAGTTCATTACATCAGGACAGGGAAGATAAATGCCTTTCAAATGACTGATCCGCAGAAGGCGGGCGGGTAATGGATGTGTGTGTGTTGGTCTGCTAATGACTCGGTTACCATGAAGACTTGCCCGGACCCCGCCTGCTGCCCCCCCTCAACCAACATTCCAGTTCCCGCAGTCGATCAGTTTGGACGCTAAATTCAGAGACGGTGACATCATTCAATGGCATCACAGGGGAAAAAAAAAAAAAAAAAGTCTGATTGCAACGAGCGAGCGCCACATGCGCACGTCTTCTTATTCGTGTCTCAGTCATGATGGGTGCTCGTCCGTGTTTGGAAAATTCAAACCCCGTTTCATTTCGGAACATGAAATATACTCGATACGCCTCACATCAGTGGACCCACAAAAAACAAAAAATTCAAGGAGCCATAGTCTTCCATTCTGTTTTGAAGAGGCAATTTCAGAGTCAGTTTGGACATTTCCAGGTGTCCGAAGAACAACTTGTCAGAGATATTTTGAAAATTCTAAATTCAGTAGAACATGAAATTTGATCAGGATGTCTTATCAAGCATTGACCCGCAAAAAAAGTCTGAAGTAGCCATGCCCGAAAGGACGCAGGCTCGGAGTGTGCCGACATATTGATATCGCGATAAATCAACATACTTTGTATCCCGATAGCTTATCTATACGCCTACTCAAGTATGGCAATATTTGTAGTTAATATTCAGCCACTATAACGGCTCCATTGTTCATAACTTATTGTGCAATTACTTGGTAGCCCACTAGGGGGAGCGCCTCCAAAGAGTGGTGGGGAAATGGACAGAAGTCTTCAGGCGAAGAAGACTTATGAGCTTAGTTTTATTATTATTATTATTATTTTAATTATGTATGTTTATATTTATATATTATATTATATATTATATGTATACATTTCATTATTATTATTATTATTATTATTATTATATGATTTTTTTTATTTTTATTATCTAGTTATTATTTATTAGTTATTTATTATTATTATTTTTTTTTATTATTCATTATTTCTTTTATTATTCTTACTTTTTATGATTAGTTTTATGGTAGATTATCGTGGGTTTATGACCTGACCAATATATCGCTAATTGCGGTATCGTCATGTAGTGAGATAATCGTTATCGTGAGCCTTGTATCGCGTATCGTATCGTGAGGTACCCAGAGGTTCCCACCCCTAACAGGGCGGTCTGCCATTTTTCAGTAATTTAAAAAAAAATTACGGGTGTCATCTAAAAAAATTGTCCCAGAGGTATTTTGAAAGTTCAGCCCAAAGCCAGTTTGACTTAGGAACATGAAATTTGGTTGAGAAGTCTCCCCCCAAAAAAGTCTGAGGACATCATGCTCAGAAAGAAAAAAATAAGTCTTGGCTGATAAACTTGTCCCAGAGTTTTTTTGTTTTTTTTGTTTTTTTTTTAATTCTGCAGCTGAAGATTGTTTCACTTAACAACATGACATTTGGGTGGCATGCCTGTCATGAGTGGAACCTAAAAAAAAAAAAAAAACTCAAGTCATGCCCGAAAAAAAACACGGAAGTCTGCCATTTTGAGTTCGCAGACATTTTTTAAAAATACAGTTTTGACATAACATGAAATTTGGTTGGCATCTCTCTCAAGGCAGCGAGCACCACAAGTGTACCACTTCTTATTAAAGTCTTAGTCACTATGGAAGCAAGTCTACTTTAATGAGCGCCTCGGTTGTGTTTGGAAAACTCAGCCCCTGAATAGCGGTGTCATTTAGGAACATCATCTACGCTTGGTAACTTTGGTATGTCGATCATAAGTTGGAAAGACAACCATTTTGTTTCGAGGGTCAATTTTGCCATTTCTGGCTAACCTTGCCAGCAAGCTGAATTCTCGGGGTATTTGTGAGTTCACAAGCTGATACGTTTGCAGCCGACCTTTTGTATATATATATATGTATATATATATATATATATATATCGCGATACTACATCGCGCAATTCTCGAATCGATTCAATAGGCGGCTGAATCGATTTTTTATTTTTTTTTATTTTATTTAATTTTTTATTTTTTTTTATTTTTTAAAGAGCTCAGAATTGTTCATTCGGTAGTCTTACCGATTCAACGTCTTATCATCATTGCCTCTTTTTTTTTTTTTTGTGTGTGTGTGTGTGTGAATCGATTTTTAAACTTCCATTTTTAATGGAAAAATATTCAACAAAACGTCTGACTTCGGGTTAGGATTCACACCTTGAGCATGGAAGAATGTTATATGAACGGACCATTAAGCCTTAATATTTTATTTGAATGCTGTTCAAACATGAAACAGATTACAACCTCTATAAGACTGAAATTTCAGATAAATAAATAATACATTTTCATATAAATCTTACACTCTACAAGCTTACTGATTAGTATTTTCTAAATTTGAATGAAAAAAAATCGCAACAATCGAGTTATAAATTCGTATCGGGATTAATCGGTATCGAATCGAATCGTGACCTGTGAATCGTGATACGAATCGAATCGTCAGGTACTAGGCAATTCACACCCCTAATGTGTATATATATATATATATATATATATATATATATATATATATATATATATGTATGTATGTATATATATATATATATATATATCACGATATTACCGTTATCGTTATATTACTATTCATAATGAGTAGACCCACACAAACTGAAAAGATGATTATGTTCTGGAGTTGGATCCCAAAAACTCAGACACAAATAAGATTTTAACTCTTTATTCGCATAACATCAAGAGCCGTCGAACAAACTTGACTAGACGAGAAACAACGAGAATGTATCGAGAATCACGAGACGCTAAGCTAACTTGGGGTGTGGAGGTGCACAGAAGAACAGAGGTAATAATCCGACAAAAACACACTTATCAGACCGGCTTATATAAACAACGAATCGATCTGATTGGCTGTGGCTAGACATGTGGGTAACAGGACTGACATGGTATTATCTGATTGGCTGTTGACCAGATAAAGAGATTAAAGATTCCTGACATAGCTTAAGACCAGTTGAAACTAGATGCTGGTTACATCAGTTCAAAACAGACACTTGACCTCATGGTCATGACCCAAACATAACCCTTACATGACAGTAAACATAACCATTACATGACCCTAGTCACGACAGTAAGCATAACTCTTGCATGACCTTAGTCATGACAATGATGTCCGCCATAAAGGTATCAAACCTTGTCCAAATTGGCTTTCGGAAACCTCCCATGACATTAAAAAAAAATAAAATAATTGTTACCAATTTGAATTTGCACACTAGACAGATTGGTGACCCTGAATAGAGAAGAATTTGTGTTTTTCCATTGCACGTGGGTTGTTTGGCTCAAAAGTTTGACGACATGTCATAAAACAGCAAACGCTGAATAATCTCAAGGTCAGTTGTCCCAATTGAATTCACATTTTTCATTCCTTGTAGGCAAGTCGGTCTGAAAACTGTCCTCAGTGCTTCTTTTGTCTGCTCCTTCTTCAGGTTTGCTTTTCCCAAGCTGCTGGAGCAGTGCAGCCAAGGTAAGTCCTCTCGCCTGCTTTTCACATCCCTTAGGTCTCTCCCTAACAATGACGACACGTTCAATCCAATGCCTGCCACGTATTCATAAACACTTCCGCAAGGGGTGCACAAAGGGGATCCGCCGTGTGTCTTTCAAACCGAAGGCAGGCAAACCGGAGACAATTGATATGCTAATTCTATGCAATTTGCAATTTTTTCATGTCGGTGAACGTTTTGAAGTTTTGTCAAAATGAACGAAGCCCGCCTGGGAAAGCCATCCATGCAGTCATAGGTTCCATTATAGGTGATCAGTGGATCTGAAGTTGAGCAAGAAATGGCACTTATGACGTAATTGCAAATCCGGATGTGTACGTTGAGTGATGTGTCAGCATGTTTTGCTTGTGTTTCGTTTGTAGGTGTGGTGAGCACGGTGGTGTTCACCGGTGCCGCTGCGGACCCGACGCATCCCCTGGTGCGGCACGTCCAGCAGGTGGTGCGCGCTGCCAACCCCACCGCCGCCTTCATCTCGGCGGCGAGAGGAGCCGTCACAAGGTCGGTCGCCCACAGATGCTTTTTTTTTTTTTTTTTACCGTAACAATCCGACTGCCGTGAAGTTACGATCAAGTGTTGCCCTACTACATCGCGCTTCATCATTGGCACCCATTCAGTATAAAGCAATTGCAGATTCTAGGTTCACTATGCTATTTTGCAGATAGTAAAATTTCGATTTTAACTCATTCACTGCCTTTGACAAGTATACTTGTCAATTGTATTTTCTAGAGCGGTGCTAAATGGGGGCGAATCTGATTATGCTCCACTGTAAATATCAAACTTGGAAACAACTTTACTGATGCCCAACCACCGGTAGATGACATCATTGCCCCATTTTATACGAAATAAACACAGTTTCAGAGTCCAAGCATGAATGGGTGTATTTTGCGCAACCTACATTCTTCTGCTGTCAATTATAAAAGAACGGGACGGGGCAAAAAGTAGGGAATCTAATCTATTTGCTAGATTCGGTTTATATATAATTATTGAATGTAATATCACGTGAGTATTGAAAATTTTAAAATTTTCTAAAATGACTGGCAGTGAATGAGTTTTAAAAACTCTTGCTTAAAGGGAAAACTTACCATCATCAATAATGATGCCCAAAATTGTACATAAAGAGAAACCCAAACTGTCACTTTATGGAGCCGTAAATAGCAGGATTGCTATTCAGAAACAGAAATACAGTATGCACTTCCTGTTTGTTACTTTTTCTTCTTCTTCTTCCAATTTCACGTGTTAGGTATGCTGCCAGCTAGTGGTCAAAAGTGGATTGATCCTAATTTGAAGGGATACTTAACTCATTGAGCCATTTTCAGCAGTAAAAAGTTAATATTTTGTCCATAATTACTGTGGTAACGTCATTATTTTTCATCTACAATTAATACCTTTAAAAAGTAATTTTTCCACTTGCTGTCGACTGATGATGACATCACTTGTGCTGAGGAAGTAGGTAACGACCAATCATGGCTCATTTTACTGACCAAACCCAGAAAACAGGTGAGCCACGATTGGCCATTACCTACTTCCTCAGCACAGGTGATGTCATCATCAGTCGACAGCAAGTAGAAAAATTAATTTTTTAAAGGTATTAATTGTACATGAAAAATAATGTAGTTACTAAATGAATTCTGGACAAAATATTCACTTTTCACTGCTGAAAAATTGTTCAATGAGTCAAGTATCCCTTTAAATCAGAGTCAATCCACTTTTGACCACTAGCTAGCAGCACACTTAATGGTGTAAAATTGGAAGAAGAAGAAGAAGAAGAAGAAGAAGAAGAAGAAGAAGAAACAAACAGGAAGTGCGTACTGTATTTCAATACTGCCAAGTTTGTGATTGACTGGCAATCCTGCTTTTTACGCCTACATAAAATGACAGTTTGGTTTTCTTTTTATGTACAACTTTGGGCATGATTATTGATGTATATTATGAGACGTTTAGTTTGTTAGATTTGAAAACAGAATTGGTTTATTATAAACACATAGAAGAATTGGTACATCAATTTCTGTTGCTCCCTGTCAATATATTACGTATTTAAATGTGTTTGCATGATTGTAAAGGTTTTTTTTTTTTTTAGCATACAGTGGTACCTTGACTTACAAGTGCCCCAACGTACAAGTTGTATTATTTATTTATTTTTTTATTGCTTTGTGTTGCAACTCAGCAAAAATTCAACAAAATCAGCCTCAGTCACTGTGCCACTAGATGGTGACAGTTTTTTTTTTTTTTTTGGTGCTGGTATTTTGCCTAACATGGAAGATGTCCGGAAAAAAATGGTGCCACACTTACTGATGCATTTTTTAGTTATTTTGAACACCAAGCAAACTCAGGCACACAAGCTCAATAGGTGCAAATTTATTTTCTATACATTTTTTTTTGCGTGTGTGTGTGGGGGTGTGTGTGTGTGGGGGTGTGTGTGTGTGTGTGTAAATTACAATCATGTGTGTTTGAATGAATTTCAATCTAATTGGGTCTTCTTTACTAAATTGTCATCTTTGAACAGGAATGAAGATGTCAAACTGATTTTGTCGGAGAGCAGCTTCAGCGGACCTCAGATGCTGCGAGCGCGTTACGTCCTCTACCCTGGCTGGTGAGAGCCTTCCTCCGCTCTCAATTCCGTGTACGGCCGGCTCTAAAATCTCCCCTTGTATGTCTTCCAATGTGTTCTCCGTTATGATCATCATGACACCCTCCCAATTACCTTTCCTTTATGTTCTCCTGTAAATCCGAATTTATGTCTCCACGTATGTCCTCCTGCATGGAGTCCTTTTGCATCATGCCTCGTGTTCTCTTGTTATATTATACTATGGTGCATGTGTTTTTCTCCCGACCTCTAATCCCGTATCCTTGCCACGGAAGAACCTCTGATCCCAAAGCACCGAAACGTAGCGCTAAGACTGCCAGTTAGTAGTCCTTTGAAAACAAAATGGCAGATTGCCTGTGTCTTTCCAGGCAAAGGCTTCTAGGGAGAATAGACATGCCTTGTAAAATTCATGTTTCAAGTCAAACCGGATTCAAGGTCTTAATATTTCTACCGGTAAAAATTCTAGAGGACACGACCGAGCCAAAATATTCACTTCAGACTAAAATGACAGACTTCCCTTGTCTTTTCAGGTAAGTCTTATTTAGACACTATTGTTAGTCACGATAGATATTTGACAAACATCACATTACCCAGTTGAAACTAGCTTTGGGGGGGGATGATTTTTATTTTTTTTTGTAGTACAACACACTTATGTGCCAAAAAGACTGCTTTAAACCAAAATGGCAGACTCCTGTCTCTCCTGTGCAATGAATCGTTAATTCAATTACAATTTCAGTTATTACACTCCACGATTACAAAATCAGCACAACCATAAAAAAATTATTAATACTAATTTTGAGTCGTTATGAGTTGTTCATATTTATACATTTGCACCTCTTTTAAATTTTAAAATAACTAATTTAATAACTAAGTTTTGTTTTGTCTCAAAGGAACTTGCATAATTATAGTGTTTTAAAGAATTGTATTTGTCTTAATATTTTTTAACGTTTAAACATTTTCTTGGTTTGCACCAAAAAAATAAATGATCATCCTAATTGTGATTTCAATATTACCAAAATAATCATGATTAGTATTGTCTTCATAATCGAGCAGCCCTACCTTAGGCATAACTTCTTCAGATTTTTTTTCAGAGTATGCCACTATTTCCCAATTATTTATTGTTATAGCCCCTAAAAAAAGAGAAAATATTTTGCACTCACCCTAACGCTCCACCGTGACTATAAATAGTATCATTTGTCTCTAAAACTCTTTGCACACTCTCTAACAATGAGATCACGACTGCCACCTACTGTAATGGATGTATAATTACACTTTTTGGGGGGAGAAGCCATCTCCTCTGGCATTCCACTGCTTCCCCCGCCATGAGAAGGATCGACATGTCTACCAAACTACGAGGTGGACCCGTTTTTGGAAGCCGAATATTTTTGCTTAGTTCTTCAGGGTGCTACCATGGCAAAATGGCAGACTACGTGTGTACTTTTGGGCATGGCTTCTTAAGACTTTTTTTTTTTGGGGGGGGGGGCCTTCTTGTGCTAGACATGCCTACCCAAATATCATGTTGCGAAATGAAACCGGGCTCCAGTTTTCTCTCCGTAAGCAGCCTTATTTACTCAGGAACGAGGCCAGCGAGGACATTCGAGAGCGCTCAAATGTGGAGATTAACTGCTAAAAAGTCCAGACTCGTGCCAGAGTATAATCTTGGGAGAAGGGAAGAAGAGGAGGTGGGGGGAGGAGAGGGATTAGTGGGGGTGGGTTTCTGAGCACTGAGGCACGAAGACGGGATGGAGCAGGTCCAGGCGGGAAGGCGATCCCTGTGCGTACATGGCAACTGGCCTGTGTGGCCAACAGCTTGTTACTGGGCTGTGAGCGGGCAGCTGCTGATAGGACACAAGATGCCCGGCGGGCTTCACAGCAATTGCACGCGGCGGAGCCTGGGAACACAAAATTGGAGTTTAATTAACTCATTCACTGGCCGCCATTTTCACTGAAGCAATCCCCCCATCGCTCCCGGCTGTTTTACTGGATTTTGACTGATTTTGCAAGGCCCACAGAATACTGTGTTCAATTGCTAGAAAAACATGGAACCTACCAAAAGAAAGATTAGTCTCTTCTTTCATCATGAAAAAAAAACTACATTTCTATTTGTTTCCATTTTGTAGCAATTAGCATTAGAATATTGTTAAGTGTCATGAATAGTCATATTCCTGGTGAAAACGCTGACAAAAACAGCTTGTTGCAACATGGCCCTGGTTGATCTCTTATACTCTGCTGCCACCTCCTTGCCGTTTGTGTAATAACTATCATTTCTTCAACCGTTCTTTGCAGTTGAGAGGCTACATCAAAGCCTTGTATGCTCTAGCATACAAAAAAAACATCTTTGGGAACATGGTAATATTTAAAATAAAACGTATTTATATGTTTTTGGGACCAAATGAGTTTAAGGGGCTGTCTGCCGGATTCATTCAGGAAAATGCACTTTTTAAATACAGGATGTACACACTTTAACTTTCTCTCAGTCTACACATCTGTGTTTTTGTTCATCTTTTGTGGTAATTTCGTCCTAAACCCCCACCTCCCCAGCCTGTATTTTGCCATTTTGTGTTTTTTTTGTTAACAGCGGGACGTTTCAGTGGAAAGACAGTATTTACAACCCTCCAGCCAATCGCAGAGTGGGGGGTGGCGTGTCGCAAACGGGGCCGGGCGAACGTGTCTGCTGCGTGACGTCACTCCCGCGGCAATTTGAAAGCACGCACGGATTTTTTTTTTCTTCACTCACTCATTCACACACGTAAGCTTCTGTGAGTGAGTGAGTGGGAAAAAAAAAATTAAAAAATCCGTTTAGGACGAAATTACCACAAAAGATGAACAAAAACACAGATGTGTAGACTGAGAGAAAGTTAAAGTGTGTACATCCTGTATTTAATCCGGCAGACAGCCCCTTTAAGCATACGAACGCGTAAAATCCAAAATAGAACAAAATGGTACCAGTACCAGAAACCAGTTTGCTTGACATGTTGATCATGTGTAGACCTACAAAAAAATAATAATAATAATCCAAAAAGAGACAGGAAGTCAGTTTTTATTGTTTAACATGGAGCCATTCAGTGTCCTAATACTTTTGTACAATTGCTACCAAGGTTATTTTAGTGAATTAAAGCTAACAAAAAAACTAAAATTCAAAAAACAATTTCGTTAATGAAATCAAATAAAAACAAAAATGCTTTTTTTAAAAAAACGAACTGAAGCTACATTTTATGTTTACAAAACTAACTATAATTACTGAAAAAATGTCCTTTGTTTTAGTCTTTGGTAATTAATTTAATGCATGAGCATTTGGGAATGATTTTAAATGTGATTTTAAGTAGATTTATTTTGATATTAACAGAAGTGATGTCATTTAGCAGCAGCCAATAGAAAAGCACCTTCAGGTGACATCGCGCCCATGGTGTTTTTTTTAAATATTGCGCACAAGTGATACACGTTTTTTTAAAACTAAAATTATTACTGAAACTAGCTAAACTAAAACTAAGCATTTATTAAATAACTAAAATAAAACTAACAGAACCACTCTGAAAACTAATTCAAACTAACTCAATTTAAAAAACAAAACTCAAAACGAACTAAAATGAAAATTCCAAAACTATAATAACCCTGATTGCTACCAAACATGAACAATTGCGTAGCAGATAGACCAGACGCTAAATTGAGAAAAATTTGTCCACATGACGACCTTTTTGTTGCAGGTGCAATGGCCGCTTCCTCTCGGGTTCAGGGTCGTTGGTCCTCACCCAACATGGCGTAGCCTTCAGACGGCCCCTGGAGAGGATTCTGTTTGTGGCCCGCTGTAAAGGTAAGAGGGAACCAGCTCCGTCTTATCTCCCTTTTTTATTCCCCTCACACGCGTGACACAAGCTTCAGATACGAGCTGGCAGAGTGCGGAGCGATTACATAACGCCGCCATGGCCTCCAAATATGAGCACGGCCGCCGGTGCCAACGAGCCGTAATTTGTCAGCGCAGGCCTGCCAAGCTTCTGCCTCGGCGCTAGCAACTGGACAATCGTCGTGCTTTTTAGCACCGCGTGAAAGGGCTACACGATATTGGAAAAACATGCGATTTTTTTATTATTTAGAACTCGATATCTCCTCCCCCACAGGTTCTTCTGGATTGTGTATTTCCAAATTAATTTGAATTACTTAAGAAATTTTAAGGATATTTTTTAAAAAAACCTAAAAAAAAACCTCTAAGGTATATTTTGCGGCACAACCACAAACACAAGAGGGTTTAGATCATCGTTTTTCTTTCTAGTTTTTCTTTCTAGTACAATCATTACGAAAAGTTCTGTTGGCATTTAAACTGTAAAACACGTTTTTGCTGCTTTTGTCTCTCCTCTTTATTTAGCATTCAAGGCGTCACTCAGGCCGAGCCCCTTCAAAGGAAATGTCTACAATGTGTGGGGGAAAGTCAGGTTTTCTGGTAGGAGACTTTTTTTTTTTTAACCTTACTTGTAGGCCTAATTAATTATAATAATAAGTATTTTATTATTATTATTATTATTATTATTATTATTATTATTTGTATTATTATTAGTATTATTATTAGTATTATTATTAGTATTGTTATTAGTATTGTTATTATTGTTGTTATTATTATTAGTCACAATTAGTCAGGTTTTCTGGTAGGATATTTTTTTAACCTTACTTGTTGGTCTAATTAATTATAATAATAATTATTTATTATTATTAGTCACAATTAGTCAGGTTTTCTGGTAGGATATTTTTTTAACCTTATTTGTAAGCCTAATTAATTATAATAATAATTATTTATTATTATTATTATTATCATTATTATTATTATTATTATTATATTATTATTGTTGTTGTTGTTATTATTATTATTATTATTATTAGTCCCAATGAGTCAGGTTTTCTGGTAGGATAATTTTTTTTAACCTTACTTGTAGGTCTAATTAATTGTAATAATAATTATTTATTTATTTTAATTATTATTATTATTATTATTATTATTATTATTATTATTATTATTATTATTATTATTATTATTATTATTCACGATTAATAATTAGTCAGGTTTTCTGGTAGGAGAATATTTTTAAACTTACTTGTAGGTCTAATTAATTCTAATAATTATTATATATTATTATTATTATTAATATTATTATTTATAATTAACTAATAATTAGTCAGGTTTTCTGGTAGGAGAATTTTTTTCAACCTTACTTGTAGGCCTAATTAATAGTAATAATAATAATAATAATAATAATAGTCATCATCATTATTATTATTATTATTATTAATAATAATAATAATAATAATAATTATTATTATTATTATTAGTATTAGTATTATTATTAGTATTATTTATAATTAATTAATAATTAGTCAGGTTTTCTGATAGGAGAATTTTTTTTACCTTACTTGTAGGTCTAATTAATTATAATATTAATATAATAATAATACTTATTATTATTATTATTATTATTATTATTATTATTATTATTATTATTATTATTTCAGACTCCTCTTTGGAGGCCTCTACATGCCCCAAAAACTCAATTTTTACACGCATGTCTATCCTGGTGAAAAATCCATCTTTCGCAATCTAGCTCCCCCTGGAAAGTTACAAAAAAAAAAAAAATCGACTCCCGACACCACTTTCAGCCATCGACCCGAAATTGGGTGGACATGTTTATGTACTTTTAACAGTAAGCACTTTGCAAAAATCGAATAGGAAGTCAACCATTTTGTTGTGACATAACTCCTACTGAAGAATTTTAACCACGTCATGTTTTTATTACTTTTTCTTGACTCTTGAGTACACATTCCTCCTTCACTGCGCACATACGGTGTTCGAATTTTTGCCTTCGCGCCCCAACGTGGGCTCTCCGAGCCGTTTAGGGATCACAGGTCTCATTTCGCCCCTCGGCTGTGAGCTTTTCCGTGTTCCACGGGGCAATCTAGACCGGCCGCACGTGACGGAGGTGAGCTACAGCGCGGCCAGTGGCGACCTCCGCCTCGTCCCGGAGCAAAACTCCTCGGAGCCGACAAGCGGCGCTTCCTGCTTCCTGGTTTTCGATGGCGTCGGCCTGACTGAGGATGCGCTCAAGGACTGGCTCAGACTCTGCACCAAGCAGGTAGCTTTGAACTTTTATGATAAAAAAAGAAAATCATAATTATCATTATTGCGTCATCATTATATTATTTAAACTGGATTTAATGGAGCAACAGCCTTGACTAAAATGCTCGCACTTAATGGGTCGATTTTTGTATTTTAGATTTTTTGCCTTATGTTGCGAACAACATTTTTTTACTTCTGAGTGAACAGACAAGGTCCAGACTGCTGTACATTTTTTTTTTTTTTTTAAGATTGATGCAGATTCCTATTTTTGGTAGAATGTCACCGATTAATGACAAAGATATATATATATATATATATATATATATATATATATATATATATATATATATATATATATATATATATATATATATAATATATATATACTGCGGTTGGCTGGCAACCAGTCCAGGGTGTCCCCCGCCTACTGCCCAGAGCCAGCTGAGATAGGCTCCAGCACTTCCCGCGACCCTTGTGAGGAATAAGCGGTCAAGAAAATGGATGGATGGATGGTGTATGTAAGTGTGTGTGTGTGTATATATATATATATATATATATATATATATATATATATATATATATATATATATATATATATATATATATATACACACACACACATAATGAGTAAAATAACTAATTTTTTGGTCCCTTAACGTTTACAACAATAAAGTTATGAATTACAGGCAAAATATTTGACTTGTAACTTTTAAGCAGGGGCAGTGTTTGAACGTCATTTTCTTTTTGGCAAAAATCGGCTGATTTTTTTATTTATTTATTTTTTTGCAGATTTGTTTTCAGCAAAAATCGACTGATTTTTTTTTTTTCGCAGATTTTCTTTTCCGCAAAAATGGGCTTATTTATTTAGTTTTTTTTTTTTTTGCCGATGTTAAAACAACTAATATCGGTTGATTAAATCGGTTTAGATGATTAATGCGTCGGGCCCCACTTAAGACATTTCTGTTGTCGTATTTTCCATTTTTCACATTACGATTTATTTATTTATTTTTGGCTGGGACAGATTAATGGAATGTTACTTGATTTGAGAGGCGGCTGATTTGGGTTTATGAGCAATAGTTAGGGAACAAATCTAACTCGTAAGTCAAGGTACCACTGTATATTAAAAAAAGATGTCAATAAAAGCAGACGTTATTCAATTGCTTCTGCTGCACACAGATGCAGACCAAGAAGACTAAAAAGACGGAAATGACGCTTTCGCCTGAAGAATTGAAGAACATTCACGTGAGTGTTTTGAGACAGATGTCATGTTTATGACATCATCGAACTGCTAATGTTTGATGCCAGCCTCCTCCGCGCAGACGAGGCGACACTTGGACCCACTGCCGCCGGGATTTTTCTACAACGGTTGTCAATACGTCGACATGTTTGGAGAGAAGCGAGACCACCATCCAAGTATCCTTCACCGATGACGCCAGGTGCAAAAAAAAAAACATCAGCGGGAAAACGGGAAACGGCATCGTGATTAATCCATAAAAATGTCACATTTATGAGGATGATTTTTGTAACGGTTGTTTTTGGTTGGGTTTTTACAGATTTTGATGTTGATATAGCAGTGGTTCTAAACTTTTTTACCCCAAGTACCACTTGAAAAAAAAATACTTTTTAGTACCACCATGAAAGCCAATTTTAAAAGACATCAAAAGCTATGCAGAGGTTTTATTGTTAAAAAAGTATATTTAATATCATTGCAAGCACACTGCGCCTCAAGAAGAAAATCAAAAATAGTACTTGGACCAAAATAAATTTAATGTATATATGTATATATGTGTAAAATACTGTATATGATTAGTACTACTACAAGTATGCACATGCAGATGTTTTAATTTGTTGATTTTTTTGTGTGTTTAGGGGTCTAAAAAATTCTTACCCCCCCCCAAAAAAAAATAATTATTTCAATAGGTGGCTTAAAAAAATTAGGATTTAAATAAAAAATATTTCTCCATGTTTTTGACATAAAATGCAGCATTTTTTTAGGGGTTTAAAAAATTATTCTTAACCCCCCCCCAAAAAAAACAATAATAATAATAATAATTTCAGTAGGTGGCGTAAAAAATTATGATTTAAAAAAAAAAAATCATTTCAGTAGGTGGCTTAAAAAATTAGGATTTAAAAAAATAATAATTTCTCTGTTTTTCATGTAATATTCAGCATTTTTTAAGAGGTTTAAAAAAATTATTATAAAAAAAAATAATTTTAGTAGGTGGCTTAAAAAATTATGATTACAAAATTCATTTCAGTAGGTGGCTTAAGAAAAATCTGATTTAAAAAAAAATTCTCCCTGTTTTTAACATAAAATGCATAAATTTTTTTTAGGGGTTTAAAAATTTACTATTAATTATTTAAAAAAAAAATCATAAAATAATTTCCGTAGGTGGCTTAAAAAAATATTTTCAGTAGTTGGCTTAAAAAAAAAATGATTTAAAAAAAAAATTCAGTTTTAATTTTAAATGGATTTTTGCAATTTGTGGGCCGCTCCAAAAACATTTAACTTGGGCGTTCCACAGTATTGTATTTAAAAAAAATAATAATTACATTCAGTCCATGAAATACATTTTAATTGCATTATTATGTGAGTCCAGGATTTTATTTGACTATATTGAAAGCAGTCTTTTAATGTTCACAATAAGCAGTGTCTTAAGATAATCTTTTATACTTTTGAGGAACCTTATTTTTGATGTGTTGGTCATTATTGTAATAGATTATTTATTTATTTATTTTTTGGTGGTGTTTGGTGCAAAAGGTTTGAGAAACCAGCGCAGTCGTAGAAAACCACTTTGGTGTCCATTCTCCTTCACCCTCGCATTCCCGCGCAGACATGTGTCAGTTTGTAGACGAGTATGTGGCCGAGGCCAACAAGCACATCGAGACGTTCAACCGCCAGCTGGACTTGCAAGCCGACTTGTTTGATCCCTGAAGTGAAGTCGAAGTCGTCAACTTGGGGTGGGGTGGGGGGGGGTTCACTGAACACTCAAGGTGAGCTTTTGGATTCTTCTTCTTCTCCCGGACCCTCGCGCAAAACCTTGACGGGAATTTCCACGGCCGCTCTTTTTTTTTTTTTTTTTTGCGTTTGTCAGGCGGCCAATTAATGCCTCTATTTGCGGCGGCAGTGGGCGGGCTTTCTCAAGAGTTGTCGTCACCCAATCCGCCCCTGCACCTGTCTGCCCCGTCCGTCCCCGATGTAAACAACAAACGTTGAGGCCACCGTCACGACGACAACGGCACGTTATTTTAAGAATCCCCGCCGCACAACAGCTAATGAAAGTGCAATTAAGCGCGCGCGGGTCCCCATCATGGCGCAACAGCTGAGGACGGTATTACGTGTCGGCCGGAATCTACTCTCCACATCACCGGCCGCTTTTTTTTTTTTTTTCCGTTTTTTCCACTCATGGTTACCAGGAAAAAAGGCAACGATAGATGCCAACATTCCGTTTTTTTGTTTTTACAAATAAATTATTTGTACAATTTTTAGGACTAAACACAATTTCTCTTCATAGCATTATGTGGCCCTTGCGTCCTTCTAATTTTCTGTATGTGGCCCTCAAATGAAAAAGTTTGGACACCCCTGGTTTATAGTACCGATACCACTGTTTTAATGCAATATCGGCACCTCTGCCGATACCAGTATCGGTATTGGAACAACACTAGTACTAATGTTTGGGGTTAGGATGATGCTGACTTTCAGTGAGGTTGTACAGTACACATTGCGTCTTTACATGAGACACTAATGGTTGAGATTAGGAAAGGCAGTTGTACAAAAAAATGTAGTCATAACTAGGGATGTAACGATAAGGGCAATATCGTGATATTAAAATCGTCATGTTCACAATATTTAAAAGGAACGCATCTGTTAAAAAAGTCAGGTTGATTTCCATTTGTGCAGTTCTAGTACCCTCTAGTGGCTACTTTATTAGTGCAATTTAATTTTCATTAGGGATGTTTTGGCCTTCTATGTTTAAAATCTATGCTAATTGTCAGATGAAGGGGAACCTAATTTGCTTGTGAAGCGATCAATGTGGGCTTGCATTAGCAAGTAAATGGCAAAATGGCACTACATTTTATATAGCGCTTTTCAACCTTACAAGGCCCTCAAAGCGCTTTACATTTCAACTACCCATTCACCTACTGATGACGCAGCATCAGGAGCAATTGGGGGTTCAGTATCTTGCTCAACAATACTTCGACGTGTTCACCATGGCATGGGATCGAACCCACAACCTCTGGGTTGGGAGATGGCCACCATACCACTTATCCACGCCGCCCCCATAAGTAAGTAAGTGCCTCAATATTGTTATTAGAGATTATAGGTGGTTTATATGCAGGGGTGCACATAATTTTTTTTATGGGTTACTCACATGAGTACCAAGAGATTGTGTTTGGTACTCACCGAGTGGTCTTAAGAAGAGTCTTCCTCAATGTCCTCTTCTGTGTCGCCACCGCTATCATCCGCTTCATCCGTTTCCAACATGGTATATGATGATGAAGTTGATGTAGATGCAGCTACCTGTCCCTGGTTGAGCCTCCGATTAGCGGTGTCCATCCATAGGTCAACAGCTGGCTTTGGGTCATACGTCACTGTGGTCTTTCGAGACAGGTGAATTTGCATCAGGGCTGTGAGCCGAGCATGTGACAGACGAGATCTGTACTTGGTTTTTATGATATTGAGATGTGAGAATCCCCTCTCACAAGCTGCACTGCTTAAAGGCAGTGTAAGAGACAATTTAATCAGTTTGTTGATGTTTGGATACATATCCAGGTTACTTGAATTTACTATTCGAACCAAGTCATACACAGAGGAGGCTCCCAAGCGTTTTCCTGTCTGTTTTAAGTGCATCCATTCTCTCACAGTCATTTCACTGTCAAGTTGTAAGATGACTTCATATTTCTGAAGAATGCTTTGAACAGTTGTGTTGCCAAAACGGTGGAGGTCTTGCATTTCTTGAGGCCATGTTGTGGGATCAAATACTAAGAAGTGGTCACATGACTTGAGGGAGTTGTATCTACTTTCAAATTCTTCAATTAACCCTCTGAGTAAATTCGACTTGTCTCTGTCAGCATCAGTATTGGAAACAGCGTGTGTCCTGTGGTGACCTTTACTATCAAGCAGAAGTGTGAACTGTCCAATGGCCACCATTAGTTCATCTTTACATTCTCCAATGGTCATTTTTTCCTTCTGAAACCTCAAAGATGTGGTCTTCAAAATGTTACCAATATCAAGCATGTTGGCCAGAAAACATTGAAAACGCTCTGTGCAGATATGCTGAAATTCCCTTGTGTCACTTGTAGCCAGCTGCATTTTAATGGCTGGCAGTAGTCTTGATATTTTTAACAGTGTTTCATGCCTCCATGCAGACCATCTGATATTATGAAACTTACCCAGTTTCACAAAAGAAATCCCATTCTCTTGACACATTTTTCTCAATGTAGCAGTGTTTTTTGCACCACCTTTCTGCAAGTAAAACTGCAACAGCTTGATCAAACAGCGATTAAATGTCTCACAGTAAGGCACACTTTGATCAGCTGACTTTGCACAGTTCTCTAGTGTGTGTGCGGTGCACAAAATGTGCACCAGGGAGCTTCCAACTGCAACGAGTTGCTTAAGTTTTGGCACAACACCGTTGTACGCACCAACATTAACAGCAGCACCGTCTGTGCACACAGCAACCAGCTTGCCCCTCCAGTCATCCAATCCTGCGTCCTGAAAAAGTTTCACGAGTCCGTTGGTAATGGCTTGTGCGGTTCGATCAGCACCCAGTTCAATTAGTCCAAGGAAGTCCGAGGAAAAGTCTCCGTCAGTGGACACTGACACAATGTAAACAATCTCATGCTCAGTTTTTGTGATATCCTCCGATCCATCAAAAAGTAGCCCCCAAAATTCAGAAGACTGCAGCTTTGCTCTCAACTCCCCGCTGATGGTTTGCGCAATGCTCTGAACGATCCGCGTGCCACCTTCACGCGAATGATACGCACTGCCGACATCCACTCCAAGCCGCTTCAGTAAATGAATATCTTCAGAATAGGAAGACATAGGACGTGCATGCTTAGCCTTATGAAAGGCGAGGAGAAAAATATTGCACAGAGCTTGTCGTTGTTCGTCATTAAGTCTGTCTCGCCACCTAGCAAGAGGACGACTGGCTATTTCTTCACGGCTAGCTTGTTGATTAGCAATAGCTTGCGCTATATTCGTGTGTTCTTTGCTCTTTTCATGTTTGTCAAATAAAGGATGGCTGAAATTCTTTGATCCCTTAAAAAACGCACCTGTTTTGTCCGCAAGATGTGGATGTGCGCGGCAAATGTTGCACCACATTTCAGTGCGCTCGTTATTAGCATCAAGCCACGGCACTTCTTGGAGCCACTTTTCAGAAAAAGCCCTCTTCGGCTCAGGATCGATTGTCTGTTTCTTTTTTGGTGGTTCGACTCCAAAGAAGCTGCTTAAAGTCTGTTGTTTCTTTGGCATCTTTCAAAGTTCTCTCCTTCACTGTGCTCGACAAGAATGAATGAGATGGCCGTGTGATATGTGAAAGACAGGTACGCAAAGGCGCGTCGTGACTTACTTGACGTTACGCTTCCGTGATTTCTGTTGCGCATGCGTACCTGCGTACCAATTATGTGCACTCCTGTTTATATGCATTGTTATGTACAAAAGCACAATATTGTGCTTTTTTTTTTTTTAGTATGAGCTCTTCTTTTTTCAAATATTGTTCTTTTTTAAATATCGCCAACCCCGCCACAATATTGTGATAATTATCGTATCGTCACCTTCATATCGTGATAATATCTTATCGTGATGTTTGGATATCGTTACATCCCTAGTTTATACGGTAGTCTGCTCGCGAGGTGGGAGTGACAAGATGGCCGCCCTGTGACTTCAACAGCTCCCACTGGCGCGTATGGGCTATCGGCTATCCGGTCATATATACAGGTCAGTGGTTGATATTAGCTCTTTACAAATTGGCAACAACAAAAAAAAAATCTAGACAATACTTTGCGGATGAAAAAAATGATAATGACCTTCATACATTCCCCTATAACCAAATTAAATCAACAAAATAATGGGCAATGTACTGCTGTATACCTTTTGAGAAATAGGTTAGCAGCTACCTAGCGAGTTTTCTCTCGGTCGGATGGTTTATATTATTTTGTCGGCGGCTTGCCAGCCAGCCAGCCAGCGAGAGGAAAGCAAAACAATAAAAGCGTTTTCTCCAGGTCGACAGGGCAAAAGTGATAAAAGTTATTTTTCTCCGCCCCCACCTAACCCACCACCAGCGTCCCCCACTGTCAAGCCATAGCATCCAGCGCTGGTGTGTTTGCGCCGCTACCGTCTTTTCCAATAACGGAATGCTTAGAATAGAAACCAACTATTAGTATTATTATTATTATTATGAATTTTACAATAGAAGTGCAATTGTATCTATAGTTTGATAGTGCACACCTTGTACTAATCAATTGTCCCCACTGGCTCTTTAAGGACCTTTAAAAGTGTTGTAAAATGATACATGAGGTGTGAAAAAAAAATGCCTCAGTGATTTTGTCTTTCAGATTAACGGCGGGATTACAGCCGTGCGGGATTATGTGTAAGTGACATCCTTTTGTATGCAAAAATGATAGAATGAAACTGGATGCTGGGGCCTCTCGTTCCAGCTCGCCTCCCGCTAAGCCCCGCAACAGTTGCCGTCCGTCTATCTCGCGGTGTCAGTGACGTAATCCCGCCGGGGATTTGTCTCCACAGATTGGGGGGGAGAAAAAAAACGCTAATTGGCCGAAAGAAGTCCTTAAAAAGACGAGAGGGATCTATCTGCGGGGTGGCTTCCATGCAAGCGAGGTGTGACAACAAAGAAATGAGACTGCAGCGGGCCGCACGCAAAAAAACAAAACAAAACGTAACAATCTTCATGTGTTACTAATAATGGAAAAAAACACATTTAAAAAATGTAATAGAAACCAATTCAAATGCATATGTAAATATGTTTATTGATTTTGTTTTTTATTTTATTGGATTTTTTTCATGTATTTTTATTTGTTTCCTTTTTTTCTAATGATTTAATTATACAATATTAATTTTGAAAAAAAATCATTTTTAATTAAGCCTATTTATAAACTTCACTTTTGTCATTTAAAAAAAATATATTGTGATAGAAACCAATTCAAATGCATATGTAAACGTGTTTATTGAATTAGTTTTATTTTATTGGATTTTTTTTCATTTATTTTAATTTGTTTTGATTTGTTTTCCTTTTTCTAATGATTTAATAATACAATATAAATTTTTCAAAAATTAACAATTTTTAATCAACCTTATTTATAAGCATCACTTTTTTCTCATTAAAAAAAAAGTTACAATGGTTATATACATAAATTAAAACATCATTCTATCCATCCTTTTTCTAATCGATTGGCATTTTTTTCATCATTAATATTTTTTCTCAATTTCTGAACTAACAAGATATTTTCAATTAATATAACTCAACTAGATTTTTAATTCCTTTTAAAATATGTTTAATACACGAAATTAAACCAATAATAAATATTAAATTCATTCATTCATCTAATTAAGTAATTGGTTGATTTGTTTATTCCAAATAGGAATAATTATGAGCAAAAAAATGTTTATATATATATATATATACTTATCCATATTTTATATTTATTGAATATATTTCATTCTATTTTAATAACTAATTGGTCAATTTTTTCTAATTAAATTAATTATAAATAATTCTATACCAATTTTTACTATTTTACTATAAAAAATAAACTTTTATATAAACATTTGAACTGTTTTTATGAATAACCTGGCTCATCTATGCATTTAAAAAAAAAAAAAATATGGCAGACGTTGCACAATCACGTTTTTTTTGTCACAGCTCGTACACCACTGAGATTATACCTTATACTGTACCTTCATATACTGTGTATGATTACTACTACAAGTATGCCTGCACTGTTTTTGCACGTGTTATGACGTTACCCACAATGCCTTTCACCAAGCAGCTGATTGAGCAACAAAGATTTTTCATATCTGCATAGGAACAAAACATGCACAAAGTGTATTTTTGTAAAACTGCAAGAGTACAAAAAAAAAAATGTTTTTCACATCCTGCCTTGGCTGAAAACGAGACCTTCATCACCGTCATGGTCGGCAAGGACACGTCTTTAAAAACAAAACAGTGTTGGTGAAAGGAATCTGTGGAGTCATTGTTATTATTGATCTATTTTTATTTTATTTTTTTTTACTCAGCCACAGCCATATATATATATATTAGGGGTGTCAAAATTAGTGCGTTAATTTAAAGCTCCTTTAATCGCCACAAATTTTTTAACGCGAATAATGACCACCCCTTACTTGGAAAGTAAGTAAGTAAAAATTTAGCAGTACTAATGCATATATTTGCGGAGACTGGGGTCAAGTTGTATTTTACAATTTTAAAAATGTGCAGAATTTCACAAGTTATATCATGCTAAAGATGAGCTATCTCTTCATATGAAAAGAAAAATGCACTGAGCTGTCACCAACGTCTTACAATTGCAATTTTGCCATCTAGTGGCAGAAAAATGGCCTCAACACAAATCAATATCACCTTCATTTTTTACAGGACAGTATACCTTTTTAATTTTTTCTCACTTTTATGAAAGATGCAGCCATATTAGTTTAAAGGGATACTTTAGTTATTTAGCCCATTATAGCATTAAAAAGTTAATATTTTGTCTATAATTAATGTGGTACTTTAATTATTTTTCACGTGCAATCAGTACGTTTAAAAACACAATTTGCAACTTGGTGTAGACTGAAAACGACATCACAAGGGCTCAGGCAACCAATCACAGCTCAGCTTGTGAATGTCACATGACCAAACCTTGAGGGTTACCTAAGCCCTTGTGATGTCATTATCAGTCGACAGCAAGTTGCAAAATGTGTATTTAAAGGTACTAATTGCACATGAAAAATAATGAAAGTATCAAATTAATTATAGACAAAATATTCATGTTTACCAAAAATGGTTGAATAAGTAAAGTATCCCTTTAACATTTTTTTTCTACTTTGAAGTTCACAAGAGTATGAAAAATTATTGTACATTTTAGTGTACATTTAGAACAGTTATAAAACTTATGATTAATTGTGAGTTAACTATTGAAGTCATACGATTAATTACAATTAAAAAATGTAATCCCCTGACACCCCTAATATATATATATATATATATATATATATATATATATATATATATATATATATACGTAGCCGTAGCAGCACGTCTCTGCAATGTAGGAGGAGCCTAGATTTTCTAACCCACGGTGGTAGACTGTGAGCCAGATGCGTTAATCACTAGGTCACCCACCACGCTGCCGCGTTTTGAGTTTTGATCATAGTGCTAACGAGAAATAATTTTAATTTTAACGGAAGTTAACCGTTTCTGTTTGGGAGGTAAAACCAAAATCTGTCAACAATGCAGTTTGGGACCAAATTTGGGACCCAAAGGGCCCTCCTTACACCTCCCTAGCTCGCTAGCTTTCCGGCTAGATTAATGTTTTCTAGCTGATGTTATAGGACAAAAACAAAGTTTGGTGTGACAATGAAGAGAAATACGGAATGTGTTAGCCTGTAAAAAATCCAAGTGCAAAAAAATATTTTCTCAGGCCTCGTGGGGGGTGCGGAACGGACGGCGTGAAATAATTGTCTGAGCTCTTTGCATACATGACCCGTATCGTCCGTCCGTCCAATCTGCATGACTAATAATGTCCGCGTGCAGCAAGAAGAGGAAGCTTTTACGATTGCTGTCCCCAGTTGAGTTGCGATGGATTTTTGATGTCACGCCGACAAAATTCGATTACGGGAACAAGAAAGGGGGAAAAAAAATAAAACAAAGGGCTCATTTGTTCTCGGGTTGGATCCAAAGGTGCCAAACATTTGTCTCAAGGGGCGTGTCCAATTTGTATTTTGCACACAAAATTGCTGGAACTTGTGTTGTGTTTTTTTTCCTGTGACTGATGCTTCTGTTTTTTTTGTTTTTTTTCTTGACCATACAGTAATAATCTCATTGTGTGTGTGTACTATTTACCACATTAAATATTTATTATACTGGATCCATGGCAGCTTTGTGTTCAAACCGGTGGCGGGCTGTAAATTTGCTACTTGGACTTTCAGTCTTTTAAAAAAAAAAAAAAAAAAAAAAAAATAGTGATAGACTGATGGTTTTTTTGGGCCGATAGTGATTATTAGTAGTCAAAAAGTCAAAAGAGAAAATATTAGTGTCATTAAAAAATAAAAATAAAAAAGACATTTACAAACATCTGTTTTTACTTTGGAAAAGAGTGACCAAACCTGGAACACAATACAACATCAATCCCACCTTTTTTTTGAAATCACTTTACAAATACGAAATAAAAAAATAATTACTGGTTAATAAACAGAAAACTGGGGGGGGGGAATGCTTTTTGTAATGCACTTTAATGCAAAATTAAAATGAATCTGATTAGTCAATTAATTGATTCTAAAAATATTGAGACCAGGGTTATTTATTAGAGTTTGGGAATTTTCATTTTAGTTAGTTTTTATTTTGTTTTAATTGGTTAGTTAGTTTTAATTGGTTTTGAGGGTGGCTCTGTTAGTTTTTATTAGTTTTAGTTTTTTTTTTTAAATGCTTAGTTTTAGTTTAGTTTTAGTTAGTTTCAGTACTAGTTTTCGGGGGGGGGGGGGGGGGTATGTGTATTGTGGACAATATTTAATAAAGAACATAGATTTTTTTTTAAGTTTTGTTTTTTAAATTTAGTTTAAATTTGTTTTTTTATTAGTTTTATTATTTTTAAATGCTTAGTTTTAGTTTAGTTTTAGTTAGTTTCTGTACTAGTTTTCACTTTTTAAAAATGTGTATTGTGCGCAATATTTAATAAACAACATAGTTTTTATTTCAAAATTAATTTTTGTTTTTTAAATTTAGTTAGTTCTAATTAGTTTTCAGGGTGGCTCTGTTAGTTTTTATTAGTTTTAGTTTTTTTTAATGCTTAGTTTTAATTTAGTTTTAGTTAGTTTCAGAACTAGTATTTGTTTCTTTTTTTAATGTATATTGTGCAAAATATTTAATAAAGAACATAAATTTTATTTTGTTTTGAGTTTTGTTTTTTAAATTTAGTTAGTTTAAACTAATTTTCAGGGTTAGTTTTTAGTTAGTTGTTAGTTTTTATTAGTTTTAGTTTTCTTTTAAATGCTTAGTTTTAGTTAGTTTCAGTACTAGTTTTTGTTGTTTTTTTATGTGTATTGTGCACAATATTTAATAAAGAACATAGTATTTATTTCATTTTGAGTTTTGTTTTTTTACAGTTAGTTACTTTTAATTAGTTTTCAAGGTGGTTATGTTATATTTTATTAGTTTTAGGTTTTTTTAATGCTTAGTTTTAGTTTAGTTTTAGTTAGTTTCTGTACTAGTTTTCGTTTTTTTATGTGTATTGTGCACAATATTTGATAAACAACATAGTTACTTTTTATTTCATTTTGAGTTTTGTTTTTTACATTTATTTCAGTCATGTTTTATTAGTTTTAGTTTTTTTATGCTTATTTTTAGTTAGTTTCTGTACTAGTTTCAGTTAGTTTTTCTTTCCTAAAAAGCATTTTCGTTTTTATTTTATTTCGTTCACGAGATTAATTTGTGAATTTTAGTTTGTTTATTCCTTAGTTTTAGTTAACTAAAATAACCTTGATAGTCACAGTACTACTTTAGTACTACTGTATCGCCGTTTTCTTACTTTGATCGACCAAACATTGGAATTGAATGTTTGTAAATGTCAAACAAAGCAAAGCTTGGCTGTTGATGGCGACCACCTGTTTGATTCCGTGTCACTTGACGGGCGTTAAAGATGGAGGACGGCTCAAAAAAAAAAAAAAAGTGCCAAGAATGCCTCCCCACACATGCTGAGCTTTTACGGCTCCCGTTTCCTCATGTTGCGTGTGCGTGTTTATGAGTGAGGGAAGTTGTGTGTGTGTGTGTGTGTGTGGTGATGTTGTTGCCAGGCAGATGGAGCGGTCCACATGGCTAACCTCTGACATCAGCCTTTCCTGCCGCCTGTTTTACCCCCCCCCCCCCCAGCGACTTAAGGCAAGGCCGCTTGCACATAAACACACACATAAACGCGCACGCACCTTGACTTCAAATATCCAGCAAGTGTTTTTAAGCCCCGCCCCCTCATTGTGTTGGTTTATTTGCGGACCGCCGTGACAGCCTGGCGTAAACACTCGTCACTCTCACTAGGGTTGAGTGGACGCAGGCCTCACATGAATGTTAATCGAGAGAGAGAGAGAGAGAGAGAGAGAGAGAGAGAGAGAGAATATAAAAAGTCTACACACCCCCGTTCTGGTGCTGTTCACTGGAAGGGGAAAAAAAAAAAAAAGAACTGTTCATAATTCCCTCCGCTCTTGAATCGTACAGGCGATAGGCCACCTGCAGCCAAGTGCCTCTGATTAACCCCAAATAATGTTTGGCTTTTCTAGTAGGCTTTTCTCTGATATTTGCTGCCTTTCAAGCAAGGTCAAAACGTTTTGTGGCAACACGAATGACGAATATTTTGAACACTTCCAGTCTCAGTTTAGCCCGAAAGCATGATGCCGCCTCCAACACCGTGTCTCACTTTTGGTGATGAGCAGCGTTGTGTTTGAAAGAAGAAACTTGTTAAAAAAAAAAAAAACAAGGAATGAAGAAGTGACGGTTGTTTTACTTTGTGTTAATGTACATTTTTAACAAATGGCAAAAGTAATGCTATTGATTGGGAGCAAATCAAAATTGGAACTCAATCATAAGTTTATTACAAACTAATATATTTAGTTTTGTATATTAATTTATTTATGTATATTAATTTATATTTATTTATTTAGTTATATTTATTAATTATTATTATTATTATTAATATTTTTATTCATTTATATACATTTAAATGAATGTCGGCATTACACACAACACTGATATTTTCGGCAATATTTATTTCAAATGAGATAATTGCTGAAAAAAAGAAAAGTCTAAATACAGTGTTCCCTCATTTTCCGCTGGGGTTAGGTTCCAAAAAATACCCGCAATAAATGAAATCTGCAAAGTAGTTAGCTTTATAATTTGCATTTATTATAAATGTTTTAAGGTTCTAAATCCCCTTACCACACAGTTTATACACTTTTCCCATTGAGGCATTTACATTTTCTCACATTTCTTTTAAATATCCTCAATGTTCAAACCTTCATAAATTTGATAAAATAGGTACGTTACTGTAAAAAAAAACAAAAAAAAAACAAAGCATGCAAAATTGCACTAAAAAAAATCTGCGATAAAGCAAGGCCGCGAAAAGTGACCCGCGTTATAGCGAGTGAACACTCTTTTTATTTTTAGTTTGTCCAAATAGTTTTTTTTTTTTTTTTTTTTTTTTTGTCATTACTGGACATACATTGAAGTGAATGTAGACATTACAGCACAACACAATGACATTTCCCCCAATTTTTATTCCAAATTATATAATTGCTGAAAAAAAAGAAAAGTCTAAAATACGAATACGTTTTATTACAAAGCACCTGCTCTTGCGGTTACACAATACAAATACGTACAAAAGCAATCAGCACCAGAGAAAAATGTTGAAACTTCCTGCCTAATAAAAAAAACCTCAAGCTTTCAAACAATCAACCAGCTGAAGTTGAATTGTGCAACCTTTTGCACATCTCTAATGACAATCGGCTGCATCATTAAATTGCATACTGAAAGCCATCTGAGGATTTATTTCTTGCTCTTGTTACCCATCTTATGGTCTCTAGTAGAATTTTACGATGTCACTAGTGGTGCAAAGTTTTTCCTCACTAGTGACATTGTTGTCCGACTAGTGTACTCAGAGCCAACTCGAGCATTGTGGCCTCCAGGGGGCAACAGTCATGAAATGAAGCAGCAGTTGTACTGCGTTGGTTATTTCGAAAAATTGCATTTAAGTTGAAAACTGAACAGCCCACCAAAATGTCCCCACAAGGTCAAGTCAGTTCCACAAGTGTGAGCTATACCGGGAATATGGGCCCCATCATGTAGCAAAAACAAAAGTGTGGTGAATTATGCAATGCAATGATTGCGGTCTGTGGTCACCATGAGCTTGTTCAACACGGCCATCTTTCGATACCAGCCAGAACCGAGCCAAAAAGGCGCCTGCTTGGAGAACGGGGAGCAAGCGAGTCGGCATATCTGGTGAGTGTCTTCACTTGTTTACAGCTGTTTGAACTTTCGTCAACCAAGATAGCATTTAGCATTAGCCCAGTTAGCAGTAGCCCACCTTGTATTTCACCTTGTATTTAGAGAAGTTCTTCTCCACGTGAAGTAAAACCTTTTGTAGTTCCTCCACAAACAGACGCACACGAGACACGCAGGCCGACGCGATATTTCACGTTCAGTCTGAAACTAGCGTACTATAGTACATGGACCTTGAAGTAGACATCAAGGACAGCAAATGGCGTTCAAACCAGTTTACGTCCTCCCATAAATACGACCACATTGGTCGTTTTCAAAAGGTGCCAAATTATGACCAAGTGTTGTGTATTTTAGTTTAGCAACCTCTAGCGGCCATGTTAAGTAGCGCAAAAAACACTAAAGAGAGTTTCAAACTCAGTGTTTATCCGACCGAGCTATTCGTCCAGTGATTGCGTTTAGTGTTGAAACATATTTTGTTATTTATGACTATAGGAATATAACGATATCCAAATATTGTAAAAAAAATAAGCTCATACTATAAAAAAAACAAAAAGCACGACATTGTGCTTCTGTACATAACAGCAATATTATGTTACGTACTATTACGTTCCCCTTCATCTGACAATTAGTGTATTTGAAACATAGAAGAGCCAAAACATCCCTAATGAAAATTAAACTGCACTAAAAAAATTAGCCACCAGAGGGTGCTACAACTCCACAAATGGAAATCAACCTGAATTTTAACAGATGTGTGGCATTTAAATATCGTGAACATGCCGACGACGATATTGTGGCAGTTTTAATATCACGATATCACGATATTGCCGGTATCGTTACATCCCTACTTATGACTACAATTTTTTGTACAACTGCCTTTCCTAATCTCAACCATTAGTGTCCCATGTAAAGACGTAATGTGTACTGTACAACCTCACTGAAAGTCAGCATCATCCTAACCCCAAACATTAGTACTAGTGTTGTTCCAAAACCGATACTGGTTGTAAAAGACGGCAAAAGAGACTCTCGTCTTTCTAACACGTTTCTTTATTGACCACCGGAACTCCACGCGCCTGCGCACACCTCCCTCGCGAGACTCCGCGAGTTATTGACACTGAATTACCATGCAGCTATAATATATGCACAAACATAAATGTTACATCATTATATGACACTGGTTATCGGCAGAGGTGCCGATACTGCATTAAAACAGTTGTATCGGTATCTGTGAGTACTCACAAGTAACGTGCCAATAACATTAATTCCAACGCTAATATAGGATTTTGGATGCAGCATCTTGTGTCTTGCTCGTGCACGACATTCACTATGTGACATGTTCACTGCATGCCGATCACAGATATCCTATTGGCCCTTGAATGCTCTGAACCAATGGCAGGACAGCTTTTTCATGGTGAGGAAAAAAAACAAACATAGGTATCGGTATGTTATTGGTATCGGCCGATACTGCAAAGCTGGGTATCGGGATCGGTATCGGGGGCCAAAAACGGTATTGGAACAACACTAATTAGTACCTGACATCCAATTGACATAAATGTCACGACTAAAACTGAACACGAATGTCGTTCCTGGACGGTTAGCTCAGTAAGTTAGACCTAAGTTAGTCTTTCGCACAGAAGATCCGAGTTCGAGTCTCAGTTTTGTATTTTTTCACGATTTAACATGGCCGACAGAGGTCGCTAACCTACAACACGCAACACTCGGTTGCATTTTGGCGCATGGCGCATAAAACGACCAAAACGGTCGTTAGTGTTGACTGAAAATGACATCACAGTTGCTCAGGGCTCAGGTCACAGCCAATCACGGCTCGGCTTCAGAAAACAGGTGAGCCATGACAGCTGTGCGAGTGGCAGTACAAGGCAAAATGGCAGCTCCACTGTCGGGTGGATTTTTCAGCTCATTCCATATTCCACAAATGCAATAATCATCAGAATATCATATTCTAAAGAATGTTTCTGACTTCTAAGTTTGAATTGTCTCACTGGTGAGAAAAAAAGAGCATACGAGGACCTTGAGCTGGATCTCAAAGATATCGAGTAAACACTCAAAAAAGTCTTCACGACGCCTTTTTGACGTCAAAGGTCATCAAGACCGCCATTTCTCCGGAATCTCCAGACTTCGCCGCCAGTTTGAACTCCGCCACGCCCTCCCCGCTGAACACCTCGCCCTCCCACACCCGGCTCTTATTCAGCTTCAGTTCGGTCCGCCCGTGACCCACCACGCACACCCGCTGCGCCCCTGGGATCCTCACCCGGAAGCGGACCCAGGAGTCAGCGTCCAACAGGCCCACGCGGGGCTCAAACAGCACGCAGCCTTTCCTCCAGGCGGCGTAGACGCACGGGAAAGGGAGTCCCGCTTGGTCGCAAATGTTCCTCAGCACAAAGTCGCACATGGGGTTGAACTCTCCACCAGGGGCTGTCCTGGCGTACAGCCCCAGCCGGTATGTCCCGGCGTCCGGCAGGCCGACGCTCACCGTCACCTTGCTGTCAGTGTGCGTGCAGAAAAGATGCCGCGCCAGTGGGAAGGGAGCGGATTTTTTCTCGTCCGCCCGGCTGAGCGTGGTATACAGCTCCAAGTCTCGCTGGTTGTGGAAGGTGATGTTGCATTTGCCCTGCGGCGTGCTCACCAGCGCCGCCGTGTGGCTGAATTTGGACAGCCCCGCCTCCGACGTGCGGGTTCCCGGCCCGCACGTCGAGCTCAGATTGGACGGGAACAGCTCGTCCGGGCCTGCCATCTTGCCCTTGCAGTGCAGCAGGAAGTTGGCGGCGTTCTGGAACTTGACGTCTGTTTTCTCAAAGTCACGCACAAAGACGGAGAGGCGGTAGAAGCCCCGTGACGGGCAGAGGACGTGGCAAGTCAGAAGCTCCGGTTGGATTTGAGATACTATGCAACGTTTGGTAATGGAAGTCTCCAGGTCCGGATGGACCAGCTCACAGAGCACCATAAGCGACCGGGACGTCCTCAACGTCAACTTGAAGCGACCTTCTTCCACTTCTGCCACTTCGCTGCCCTGATTGCTACCTGACACTCCCAGGGATGCCGCCGCCGGCTGCAGCCCCCACGACAGGTAGGGGTTCTCCGGGATCTCCTCGGTGGCCCTCGGTTCCTGGCATTCCACTGTGAAGGAGCACACCCAGCTCAGGGGAGTGGTGGCACTCTCGGGCCTGGCGTACAGCCTCAGGTTGTAGGTCCCACTGGCGGGAGGTAACAGCTGCAGGTTCATGCTGCGTTGGGACACCGTCAAGAGGCCGAAGGAGGAGTGGCTGCTCTCCTTGTGTTCCGGCGTGCCGCAGTGGAGGAAGTCCTGGTGCGGCGTGATCTCGTAGGTAAAGGTCACAGGCCGGGAGAAGCCCAGGGAAATGTTTGCCTCGCCTTCATCTGATGACAAAAGTTTTAAAAGAGACATTGTCCAATGTTAAGAGTTCCCGGGTGTCTTCAGAAAATAAAAAGATATTGAACTTCAAATCTTGGATCTTGCGCCAGCCAGGGTACCAAGTCACGTGCGATCAAACTCGATTTGTCAGTTGAGCGAAATTCCGAGTAACTCATTTACAGACACGTCAATTTTCCCTAACATCATTCACGGATTTACGGGGTGAAATGATTTGCGTGTCAGACTGACCGGTGACGAGGTGGCAATGATGAGGCTGGATGAGTCTAAGCCCCATGGCGAAGAAAGCCGAGGTCTTGAAGACCCGCCTCTCAAACTCCTCCAGGGTGAAGGGCGCCTCCAGAAGCTGCCATCTCTCCTCATCGGGGAAATGTGACTCGATAAACTCCTCCGGGTCCGTCAGGAAATAGAAGTCGTCGAACCTTGTGGGGACGACACGGAGACAGGTGCTTTTTCAGACTCTGGGATGACTTTTTACCGACGCTTCACTGCTAATCGCCGTTAAAGCGAGCGAGGCATCGGAATAACTCTCAAGTTCTTCTCGGACCTTTTGACGAAGCTCTCGTGTTCCATATCCACTCGTCCGGCTCCCCAGCAGGCGTCCATTAGGAACCACTGTCCCCCTAAGAGCACGGCGTTCCACAGGTGATCCGATTTCACGTTCCTGAGACTCTGGCCCTGGCGGTAGCCTATGCCCTTACTGTGGCCCGCCACCTCTTGGCACTCGATGCCCACCAGCCTGTCAAAACAAGCAGAGCATGCACCCACCGATCCCCTCGTCTTAAATTACGTCCGCTCTCCGAGCGTGTCGTCCGGGACGGAAAATGTCTATCTTGAAAATCCAGAGGGATTAAGGGCAGAATGCCGCTCTATTGTGAGCCGATGAAAAAGTCAATTCAATGTATTCCACTGTGGAATATGACTCAGTGTGTCTGGCATGCTGCTCGTGATTGAAATATTAAAATTGGCATTCTTAATAAAGAAAAGCAAGATTTTTTTTTCTGACATCCGTCAAGGCCACCGCGGCTGCTGTCCTATTCAATCTAGTTCCTCGGTCTACATACTTAATACTAACTAGCAGAGGTGGCATTAAGTCGTAACATTCAAGTTTCAATAATGTCTTGAGTTACCAAGTCAAGTCTTTACTTGAGTTAGGTGAGGGTTTCCCAAACCTCATTGACCCAAGGTTCATATTTTACATGCGAAAATGTCAAGGGACACCAATAATGATGATCTCCTCTCAATTTACTCATCTTGAGCTTTGGAGCTGTATGGCATAAAACTGTTACTCTGTTGTATGAATATCAACCGACTTAATTGTACCTTCCTCCATCGAGTGGAATAGCCTATAATTGTTCTGCCTGTCACTATCACGTGACGGTCACGTGACTACTTTTCCTAGTGAGTGTCATCTGACCCAAGGGAACAAAACTGTCATCTACGCGTAGCGGAGCGGCAGACAGAGGGAAGCGTGGCTAAAACTTTAACTAACTATAAAATTGTGGACCTTCCGAATCCTTTTAGAGTTATTGGAGCATTCTGGTGAGATTTTCAAACATAAACAGGAATGACTTGTCAGGTCTAGTTCAAGTTTCCTAGTTGAGTTTCAGTCTCAAGTCCTACAATTGGTGACCTAAGCCTGACCTGAGTCCGCCACCTCTGCTAACAAGTTCATTACAAGCCCACGGGAAGTTGTTACCTGCACATTTCCATACAGAGACTGGAGTAGCCGCAGCAAACTCCGCGGCCGGTCGCAATCACTTCCTCCGGCGAGCACAGCTTCTCCGATCGTCCCAGGAAGCCGCCGATGTCGTACTCTGTGAAGACGGGGATAAACGGTCCTTTGGTGTTCTGGATGCCCCCCCCCCCCAAAAAAACAACAACACCACCACCAAAATTTGGAGCCGAGCTGATGCACGTTGGACTAATACTCACCGATGTTGTGACAGAGCCAAACCCAGATGGCGCGGATTTTCTCCAGCTCGCTCTTGGCAACGCTGGCAATGTTCTGGATGATGGTGGCCACGTCGTAAACGCGCTTTTCCTTAAGCTGAAACGCAAACACCAACCAAAGTACATTTTTAAAATTCAATGCAGTTGATTCTTAACATGTCTGTGACAGGTTTTTGTCAGAATTCCCTATGGACAAAGAACTCCCACATTTGTTTGTCTTGCTCAAATGAGTCTGTTTTGATGTTAGAATAATCCGTCTATTTTTTTAGTACGTGTTCTCACCTCTGCCCCTGCCCTGATGACATGCGAATCGAGCCGGTGGAAGATGTCGGAATTGGCAAAGAGATCTTTCCTCCTCCTCCTCCTACCCACCGCAGTCGTCGCCGCGCACCTCAGCCCGACCTCCGCCTTGGGTTTGAGGTTCCTCTGCGGCTCCTCCGCCCTCACGTTGCTCTTCTTCACCACCGCGACGCTCCTGGAGGCGCTCTCGGACGACAGCTGCCTCTTGGCTGTCGGGCGCTGGTCCTCGGCCTCAGCCGCCAGTTTCTCAAACACGTTGCGGCGGGAGAGCACGGCGCTCTGCGGGGCTTGGACGTCGTCCACGGAGGTTTTGGGAGCGTCCCCCGCCGGGTTGGCGCAGCCTGCCAAAATCCCCACAAATGCAACAGCGCTTGTCGGGCTTAGGACGGGATTTTCAGGAAGCCCGCGGAGCTCCAGGGCCTTCACCTGGATGCGTCCCCCCGTCTGGCTCGCCTCATCCTGTCGGACGGAGCAGGAGAAGGGGAAGGAGAACTTCTGGATTCCGACCTCTGCCGACATTACGCAGAAATCATAACGACCTAAACGGAGAAGGAATAAAAATGAAGAACAACAACAACAAAAAAACAAGACAAGGTCGTCGTTCTCAAACTGAAGATGGACACTGTCTTCGTGTATTCCATACAATGCCTTCTCTGGACGACATTGATGAATTGGCAATTAAATAATTTCTATTCGTGACTGTTAATGATGGCAAAGGTTGGAGTCATTAATCTTTGTCAAAGTTAACAGCAGATTATTTCCACCTTACAACTTCTTCTTGTTCGCATTTTGAAATGATAAAACTACAGCAGAGGCAGTTGTGTCTAGAATCCCCAATCTTTGAGACCTTTTTTGATCATGAAGTAGGCAAAGAGTCGGAGAATATCAGTATCATGCACCTGTGTGCCTTTTGCAGAGATTTTGATCAACACAAATTCGAGAAACAAGAAGTTGCGTTGTTTTTAGCATTGTTTTTAGCGTTAGCAGCACAAAGTAGTCAAACAGCCAACTAAAAATGTGGCTACAAAGGTAGTAGTTGTGTGTCTCGAAATGCGCCCGTGTCTCTTGTGGAGGTTTTGTAACACACAGTAGAGATTTCTCCTCTTGCTTTACTGTTAGCATTACATTTAGCTTTAGCATCACAAAGTAGGCAAAACAACTGGCTAAAATCAGGCTACAAAAGGAGTTGTGTGTTTCTAAACATGCGTGTGTCTCATTCCTGGCGTTTTTGGAACACGTGGATTAGAGACACAAGATGCTATGTTGTTAGCATTTAATGTAGTATTAGCAAAAGACGAAGGCAAAATTAGGTCACAAAATTGTGTCACAATATATGCGTCTGTGCCTCCTTGCGTTTTCGGAACACACAGATTAGAAAACCTCATTCCTTCGTTGCTAGCATTAGCATTCAAAGTCCACGAGCTGACCATTGCTTTGAGAAATGTTTTGGCACGATTTGCCAATATTCACTAAATTTTTCCATAACCAGTAGGTGAAAAGTTTCTTAGATGGCGTTGTTGAGCATTCCAATTCAGGCAACGAAATATCTTAATTTGTTTTGGTAGCCTGAAACAGATTGATTGCAAGCAACCGAAACCTACAGGAACGCAAATGTACGGGAAATTCTCCATTTCCAAAAGGTTTTGCTGTCACAAAGTAGGCAAACAGACAGCTCAAAGCAGGCTTCAAAGGGTGTCTATTTATGCGAAAAGGTTAAAGATGCTTGTTGTTACCATTGTTCTTAGTGCAATAGCAGAAATTGCCCAAACTCAATCTACAAAGGGAGTTTACGTTGGGTCGAATCCTTGTACTTCCAAAATCATCCCTTTGAGGAGACAACCCAAACGGTATTTGTAAACATAAACATTACATTGTCACAGAATGCAAGCCATTTTCAACACTTTAGCTTGGTCAAAATGCCCGGCTTTAATGCAGATCCTTTTCAAATACGCTCTTACTCAGACCAAACAACACTCACTGAAATTCACGTGGAAAACGAAACTTGAAAGCAGTCTTTTTGCGATCTGTCCCGTAAACGTTCCCAAACGTACACGGGCGCGACGTATACTCACCCCGAGCTGATTTGAAATGCCTGCTGTGAGTTTGCCTGAGCGTGCGGCATGGAGTTGTTTCCCCCCCCCCCCCCCCTCGTGTAGTCGGTGGGTGGCAGTTGGCGGGGGTCACATCTTATATAGCCTGCCAGGACTGGGCCCCAGAATAACAGGCCTAAAAATACAACAAAGGAGCAGCCAATAGGGGTTGAGAGCCCACCACGCGCACATATGTGTGTGTGCGTGGTAGGGATGTATGTTGGCTATCACCGACAGCCCGGCATCCGATAATGCGTCCTTCGGCGTTAAACACATCAACAACTCGCGATCGGGAATGACGAACCGAAAAAGAAACTTGAAGCTTTAAAAATTCTTGACGGACAGTCAAAATGCTAACAGACGCGTCCGCTAAGTGTCTCAGGGCTTAAAGGCGGCGTTGGCTAAGTGGCCACCGAAAAAAGCACACGTCTTTGGGGAGGTTATTTGCCACCCCTCTGTTTTTCACCAAGGAGACCACTGCACTGTTTTTTTATACTCAGTAAAAGTTGGGGCATGTTTTGGGATTTGGGGTGACATTTCAGGATGAACCTAAAACACACTATAACCTTTACAGGTGAACTTCATTTGACCTTACGTAAACTTTTAGAAGCTGACTTAACCAGTGGCGGTACAAATGAGCTTCAAATATGCTACTGCTCAATTAGCATTAAAAAAAATTTACGGACAAGTTTGCATTTGGACTTTCTGGCATGAATGTTATCATTCCAGTTAACCCTTCCACCTAGCTAGCCTGCTATGTTATGTGGACCCACACACGACACAAAATCGAGTGAGGCGCTCACTTATTGGATAACACACCAGTCCGCGTTCTGTGACCTAACAAGCTAGCAGGCTAGTAGAGCATTAGCAGGCCTCTCTAGCCCACTAGCCCGCTGTTCTGTGGACCCACATATGACACAAAATCAAGTCACTTACTGTGTTCTGTGGGCTAACAAGCTAGCAGGCTAGTAGAGCGTTAGCAGGCCTTTTTCTAGCCCACTAGCCCGCTGTTCTGTGGACCCACAATGACACAAAATCAAGTCACACTGCGGCGTTCTTTGGGATAACAAGCTGGCCACACTAGCTCGGTAGTAGCGTTAATTTCGTCAACAAAAACTAAACAAAAATAATTTCATCAACTCACATTTTCCACCAGGCTAAAACTAGACTAGACTAAAACCCTCATTAATAAACAAAAACTGTGACTAAATCAGTATGCATTTTCGCCGACCAATGAAGACGAGACGAAAATTTCCTTCACTTCATAAAAATTGGACTAAAATCGATGAACATTTTAGTGAACATGAACAAAAACGAGACGAAAATCATATCCATACATTCATGATTTTGTAAAATCTTGTCCCTGCTAATCTGTCACGTCATGTGACACTGTCATGTGACGCAGCACAAACACATGGGACAGACAAGAGGTGGATTCACGATGTAAAGCTAAAAAAAAAAAGTAAATGAGTTATAACGTAACATTAATCCAACAGCTATAACGTTCCAACAATAATGTTAATGCGACTGCTAACTAATGCTGGCTAACTTACTACCTCATAGCATGGAGCTATAGTAGCCACTATAATTGTGCGTCAAGTTGTTGTTCATCAAAAATATGATTAAAAAATATATATATATTGTATGTGAAATATTTTAGATCGGAAATGTTCAACATAATCTGCTGACAAAAAAAGTCCTGACTAGTTTAGTCCTGACTAAAACTAGACTAAAACATTGACAGTTTTTGTTGACTAAAACTAGACGTATAAAATTAAGTTTTCTTGATTTAGCTAGATTTATAGTCGACTAAAAATGGACTAAATAAAAACGGGATGAGGTTGACTAACTATGATCAAAACTAACGAGTGTGACTGAAATTGGACTAAAACGGAGACTAAATTTGAAAATGTCAGGCAAAATTAACACGAGGCGCTAGCCCACTGGCCTATGTGCTAGCTGTTACGTAACAGTCAGCGACACGTCACGAAACGGTAACCATTTATTAAACACCACAGACAGTTGAGCACATATATTTATTTCATACAGTAACGGATTTGATTGACAAGTGGAGGTCGAGCAGGGCGTGTTTAGCAAACACGCTAAAAACACGCTAACCGATTGCGACAACGGGGAAGAGGACTAATTTTTTTCACCATTTTGGAGCCTATTGGCATTTTCTTTTTAATTCATACGAATTTGACGGTCTTGTCGAATTCATAAGATGTTTTGATGTGAAAATCACTTCACAGCGACTTCAACATACTGTGACGCCCGCGTATTAGCCGTGAAACTCGCCATGTTGAAGTGATACATTGTGACTGTTCTACAGTACGGCAAGATAAGTTTAGCTTGGGGTGGGTTAGCTTGGGATAACTATGAATAAAGGAAATAATGAAACTGATTTTAGGTGGTGTTAATTTATTGTGGGGGAGGGGGTAGTTAGCTCACGTGGGGATTTACGGTATATTTAGAAGTGAAACGCTTAGGCTTCAAACGCTTGGCTATAAATAGCAAAGGCCGTAAATCAGTTGTGATTCATTGATTTAAAAATAATAAATAAAAAAATAATCCGTCACCGCCCGCCGCCATAAAGTTTTACCGGGCGGATACGACGCGACGCAGATGGACGGAATTGCAAGAGTTCCACTTGTTGCTAGGTTGAATTCGCGGAGTGCAAACATCTGCTGGTCATGCCCCAATAAAAAATGTGATTGACAAACGAGCGGCTGCACAGTCAGGAAGATGTGGTTTATTTTTAGCCATCCGTGTTAGACTTGGAGTAAATGCCATGTATGAAATATAAAAACTCAAATCTGGGGAGGGGGGGGGGGTTAATAGCACGAACCACCAACTGATTCGCCACACAATTTAGTAAGACTTACCGCAAAAAAAGTAATGTAAAAACGACTGTTTTAAATCTACAGGTACAAAGTTGATGGCATATTTCACTTGCTCAGTATCAGCAGAATTTTGTAGGATTTTGCACAAAGCACATTTTTAACACTGGTTGCTAGGCAGATTTTATTGGACCAGAAATAAAATAATAGCCACTGCAATGGCCAAATAACCTACCAAGGTTGTTTTAGTGAACTAAAACTAAAAATAAAACTAAAATGAAAAAAAAAATGTTTTTTTAATGAAATATAATACAAATAAAAATGTTTTTGGGGAAAAAAAAACTAACTGAAACTTTCCTTGGTCTTTGGTAATTAATTTAATGCATGAGCCTTTGGGGATAATTTCAGATGTGATTTTATGTAGATTTATTTGAATATTAACCGGAATAAGGAGTTTTGAAAGAGTGTCACACAGAAGTGACATCATCTAGCAGCAGCCAATAGAAAAGCACTTTCACATGACGTCACTCCCGTGATTTTTTTTTTTTTTTTTTAATATTGCGCACAAGTAATACACATTTTTTTAAAAAACAACTAAAACTAATACTGAAACTAACTCCAACTAAATTAAAACTAAGCATTTATTAAATAACTAAAATCTGGCCCACCATTTTAGTTTTTTTTTGTGGCCCGCGCAAGCAAATCATGATTCTGTGCTGAATGGATATAAGCAGCCATCTCGACTTTGATGGAACCCGAGTGTCTGGATTCTTATCAGTTCCCGTTTTCAGGTTGAACCGCGAAGGCGTTTCGATGCATTTAGTCGTCGCTGGTTTTTGTGGGGGAGAAAAATGAAGGTCTCCTGCCTCCAAGCGAGACGTACTGAGACGCTTCCAGCTGCGAGCTGCTCCTGTGATCTCGCTCACACCTGCTGGCCTCATCTTCTTCAAACACCCTGATGAGGATGAGGATGGGGATGATGATGATGATAGCGTGTAGCCTTCAGGCGCTTCACATTCTTCCACTGGAAGGGGAGACAAAAAAAAAAAACGAAAAGAAAAAGAGCGAGCCTGGCCTGGCCTTGACATTGGAGCCATTGTCTGTCGGTTGCCACGGCAACGGCAGGATGAGGAAATTGAAAAATGAAGCGCAGCGTCACATGGGCAGCATGCGAATCATGTGACCGGCGAGACCACTTCCAAGTTCCAGTCCGACACGGTCAGGTGACTCCTCTTCAAAATATTCCGGCAAACATCCCAACACCACATGGTTATTGCATGTTTTATTTTATTTTATTTTATTTTATTTTATGGAACGTATCCCAGCTGTCAATGAACATTATTGTATTTTATTGTTTTAAACAAAAGCTATTTTATTTCTTACATGTTTCTTTAAAATCCGGTTAGATAAAATTCATTCATAGTTATTTATTTTTCTTTTAATAATTGGTTAATTGATAAAAAATAATAATAATAATAATAAAATGTGTTTCATTTATTACATAATTTGTTAATTTTATTGTCATGAATGGAAAATAAATACTAAAGGAAACTATTTAACACTGTTCTTTCTATTAAAAATCTGTGCTGTGTGATTTATTATATATGATATATTGTGAATAGTAAAATAAATAAAATACACTTTGTTTTATTATTGTTTTATATAAATTAATCAACTGTTAATTCATTTTACGTATGAATAAAATTCGTTTTACCTTAACAAATTATTACATATGATATATTGTGAATAGTAAAATAAATAAATAAAATACATTTTGTTTTATTTTATTAAATTATTAATCAACTGTTAATTCATTGTTTGCATGAAATAAAACATGTTTTACTTTAATGAATTATTAATCAATCAATGGTTAATTTATTGACGTGAAAAAGAAAAATGCAAAAACTGGCTCATTTTATATAAATTATGTATATATTTTTTCATCTTTAATCTAGATAAAAGTATGAGAAAAATTAACTAATTTTATTGAAGTGGAAGTCAAATATTTAATAATATATATATTTTTTTTATAATGCTCTGTCACATGTCTGCGTTTAAACAAATAAAAATGGCAACTTAGCTGCTATTTTTCTTCTTCCTTTCTTTCTAACTTCAATAGCCGATGTGACGTCATTAAAACAACTTGACAAACTTTCAGTTTCAGTAAACCAAACAAACGAAGCATCTCGTTCAGCCCAATCGACCCCGGATGACGTCACGCCTTGCACGTGCACGGTGGGCGCGGTCGCGCGCGCGCTCCCCCAGCCTGCCCTCGTGTCAAGCACACCTGCACGTTTTTTTGTTTTGTTTTGTTTTGTTTTGTTTGTTTCTGTAGTTTTCCACTTTTCGCGATGTTTGTGCTGCCCACGCTCACTTTAGGGAAGGCGGACGCGCCCGTGACGTCACCATGAAGAGCGCGACGATGGATGATGGCGTCTCGACACCAGGTCACAACTTTTTTTTCTTTTTTTTTTAATGACTTTAATAGTTGAGGCGGCATATTGAATGAATGAATTGTGTGGCCGCTGCGCCTCATTTGCATGCAGGGTTGTGACGCGTGTGTTTATTTTGCTCGCCTTGTTTGCTTGCTGCTGGGTTTTTTGTTTTGTTTTGTTTTTTGTGAGCGTTCAACTCGTAATGAAATTAAGTTTTTGAAAGTTGTTTATGCTAGCAGTTGGAAAAGTGAGTGACCACAACATGAGCAGGAAACACTTAAAAACGCCACAAACTCTCCTTTCTTGCGTGTTTTGAAAAAGTTCCCATGACTTATTAAATTGATTAGCTATTGAAACGTGTTGTTGAATTTTTTGTCAATGCTAGCTAGCAAATCTGAGCTTTTTACTAAATGATGTGTTGCAATAATAATATCAACATATTTGGCATAAACGTATGATACAAGGACGTATTTTATCACAACAATTGGTCATCAAAAACACTGAAATGTTAATATCTTGTTTTGTTAGTTTAGCTACTTTGTGTTTTGTGATATATGATGCGGTCAATGCACAAATCGAGGAAAGGCAAGGTAGCTAGCTTTGTGTTTACATATTTCCATTTCATACGCAATCTCAATGTGCTTCACACAAGCAAAGATTCAACACCTGTAAAAATATTTACGAACACAACGTGGCTCTAACAACATTCATGAAAAACACAAGTAGCTTATCAAAATTATGAAAAGAATTTTAACATTTAAGCTAATTAACAGACAACTTAAAAAAAAACATTTAAAAGTAAAGAAATAAAAAGTATAAAATGACTCGAAGACCATACTGTCAATCGGATTTATAAACGTTGAAAAGACCTTAATCGAACAGCAACTAGATTTTGTTAGCAGCTTATTTCGATTGCTTGCAGCAGAACAACAAAATGCGGCTTCACCGTATTTGCTCAGTGCTCCACTAATTGACCCAAGTCTGGTTTATACTTTCAATTAGCATTTCCTTGATGTATTCGAGACCTCAACCATTCACTCCAAAAACCGCTGAGTCAATATAACCCAAACTGGGTGAAAAATGGGACCCACCCAACTATTTGGGTTATTCAGTTTACCCAAAAAGTTGGGTCAAGTTAAATTAATAAGCCACACAGCAATGTAATGCAAGTTGTTTTGTGGGTTAATTTCATCCAAATTTTTGGGTTGGATAACTCAAAAAGCTGAATTGGTACATTATGGACCCAATTTGGTTATTTTGATGTATTTTCATCCATCCATTTTCTTAACCGCTTGCTCCTCACAAGGGTCGCGGGGGTGCTGGAGCCTATCCCAGCCGGCTTCGGGCAGTAGGCGGGGTACACCTAAACTTGTTGCCAGCCAATCACAGTTTGTTGTGTTTTTATTTTTATTTTATTTTTTAAAATGTTTTGTATTTTATTTAGAATATATTTATTTTGTTTTATATTTTATTTTTTATATATATTTTATTTTATATATATATTTTATTTTATATATATATATATATATATATATATATATATATATATATATATATATATATATTAATAGTTATTAGTTTTTACCCAACTATTCTCTTTTTTTTTTTTATAATAATAATATTTCATGATTTGGATTTATAGGCCAGGAGCAGTATTTTAATTAGATTTTTTTGTATTTATTTATTTATTTATTTATTTTATTCTATTTATTTTATTTATTATATATTTATTTTATTATTTTTCTTTATTTTTTAATTCCATTTTAATTTTTTTTATATGCTATATATATATATAATTTTTATGTGATTGTAAGTGAAACTTTTATTTGTAACTGTAATGAAAACTGTTTTGCTGCCTCTTGGCCAGGACTCCCTTGAAAAAGAGGTTCTTAATCTCAACGGGACTATCCTGGTTAAATAAAGGTTAAATAAAAAAAAAAAAAAAAATATATATATATATATATAATATTCCATGATATTGGTTCATAGGCTAGTAGCAGAATTTTAATTAGTTTTTTAAAATTAATTTATTTATTATTATATTTATTATATATGTATTTTATTGTTTTATTTTATTTATTTTTTAAATTTTAATGTTAAATATTAAAAAAATATTTTTATAGTTTTTACCTAACTGTTTTTTTAAAAATAATATTCCATGATTTTGATTTATAGGCCAGTAGCAGAATTTTAATTAGATTTTTTTGTATTTATTTATTTAATTATTTATTTATGTTTCTAAAGAGACGTGTTTCCTAACCTCAGTCCTCTTTATTGCTGAAAACATTGACTGTACCTTGTATATTGTTTTGTTTTGGGCAAGCTGAAGGAAAGGCAACACATGCTAACAACATGCTAACATGCAGACTGAACAAAAAAAGGGTCCAAGGATTGACCCTTGAGGGACGCCCGCGTCATGTCCGAGATATGATTTATTGTGTGTATGAGCTGTTGCTAATATTTTTGATTCACTTATGTGGACACAGGAGAGAACATTTGTCTTTGACTTGACCTTCAACCTTGACCTTTGGCGCACTTTTCTTTGGGTACACTTTATGTCACGTTGTTGTTGTTGTTGTTTTTCTGTAAGTCCGTCCGGGCCGCCATCTTTCATTTTCCATTTGTCTGGCACGTCCGTCCGTCTCTCGACACTCTGGGCAGCGGCAAACGTGTTGTTTGGTTCCGGCGGGAGTTCAAAGAGCTTCTCATCTCTCTGCCCGCCGCTAACGTCGCCGCGGGAACGCCCGGCCTGTTAGCGCACGCCAGGATGAGCGAACGCCGCAACGCTCGTGGAACTTTCAAGTACTTTTGAAAGTAACGCTTGATCGTCACGTCTGGATTTTCTCCGTACGTTTCAGGCCGGGCCGCCGGGCCGCGTTCGTCCAACGTAGTGCTGCTCGATTATGGGAAAAATAATAATCAGGATGATTTTTGGCAATAATTGAAATCACGATTATTCTTTGACAAGTAAATGTTTAAGTATTTAAAAGTATTAATACCAATTAATAACTAAAACATAGAAACACTATAATTATGTAAGTTCCTTTTGGACCAAACAAAATTTAAAATATTTTTTTATTTTATTTATTTATTTGTTTATTTATGTTGGCAAAAACTTGAAGTTGAAGTGCAGCAGGACGATCATTTATTTCTTGGTACAAAACAAGAAAATGTTTCAACGTAAAAAAAATAAAATAAAATAAAATATTAAGATAAAATTGTTTAAAACGCTAATTCATGCAAGTTCCTTTTGGATGAAGCAATATGTACTAAATTAGTTATTTAAAAAAAATGTAAATGTGCAAATCTATAAATTAATAATAAAAAACTCACAAATTAGTATTAATAATCTTTTTTTTGTAATTGTGGAATGTAATACTTGAAATTGTAATTGAATTTAGATTAATTGCACAGCCCTAGTCGAACGTACTCTGTAAACAAACACAGTGTGGCTCAGTCTCTTGTCACGTGGATGTCAAGGCTAGCTAGCGATATGCTTTTTTAGCGCTATGTCAAGCTCTGTTGAAACGGCATCGCGCCAAAATTTAAAAATCGGAGCGGCACAGAAAACAAATAGCGCAATGCTAACGCAACTTCAGCTAGCGTCAAATGCTATTAGCGTAATGCGTATTTCTCTCGAGGTGATGAATGGCTACGGGGTGGGGCTGCAAAATGCTAATCACGATTATTTTGTTCAATATTTTTATCGTTAAATATGTTCAAATGTATTTGCAAGTACCTGTATGTTCAAACATACTTTTAGGCTAAATGCTAAAAACTAATGACTCACTGCGCATACCCCGTGGCATTATGGGGGTAGCTAGCAGCTAGCTAGCTAGCTAAAAGAAAAAAAAGCTTTTTCTTTTGTGTGGCATTATGGGGGGAAAAAAATGCTAAAAAAAAAAGAAAGTTTTTCGCACTCAGCCTACAAGCACATTTGAATGTATTTGTCGGTCCAAAATATTTACTCCACATTGGCAGTTCTGTACATAATAATTAGTTCTGATTTATTATACATTAATATTATTGTCGTCATGTTTGATGCTGTTTGGACGGTTTGACTCGCTCACTAGGCAGCATGACGTCACAATTTCCTGACGTTCAGGAAGTACGCAAACATTTCCTGTGTGTGTGAAAAAGAATTTCCTGTATCTCTTGGACTCTTGTTGTTGTAATGGCTGTAGGCTCCAGCAGGGGGCAGTGTGTGCTATTGTGCGTATGCTCTTATCTGTGGTGTTATTTATTTATTTATTTATTTATTTTATTTTATTTTTTTATAATGAGTGTCTTAATCACATGCATGTGTTGTGACGTTTGTGATTGTTGACATGGAAGTTAGAGGACACACTTACTTTCTCGGCGTGTGCATGTGTGTGCGTGCGTGTGCGTAAGGACAATAGAAGGTGAAAGGTTGCGTGTCACCTGCAGGAAGATTTAGAAAAAAAAAAAAAAAAGCCGGCAAATAATCTAAACTTGAAAAACATGGATGGGCAACCAATTTCACTTCATCGATTATTTAATTTTTTCTATTTTCCCACATTATATATATATATATATATATATATATATATATATATATATATATATATATATATATATATATATATATATATATTAATAATTTAACAAAACAATTTGATAATCTATCAATTCCCAATGCATTAGAATATTATGACATTGCTATTGCTATTGTTAATTTCTTCTTATTATTATTATTATTATTATTGTTAATTTAGTTATTTATTATTGTTTTATTTTATTTTTGTTTTTTTTCCATTATTTTTTAAATATTTTAATTTTTTATATATTTTTTCATTATTTTTATATTTATTATTGTTATATATTATTTTATTATTTGATTTATTTTGTTACCCAGTAAGATATTAACAGTTTGATTTATTACCTGATTTATTTAATGACATTTGTGAATTTAATGTTTTGCTTTGTTTTTATTCATTTGCGGTTAATTTACTTAATGGGATATTCAATCATTTTAAAATAAAAAAAAACAATATAATGCTATTTTTTAAGGATTATTTTTTCGTTTATTTAAAGACATTTTAATTCATTCATTCAATTTCACTTCATCAATTATTAGATTTTTTTAATTTTTTCACATATATATAAAATTTTATTTTTTTTAAATAATTTAACAAAATTATTTGATAATCTTTTGATTTCCAATCCATTAGAATATAATGACATGTTTATTATTTATTTATTTATTTATTTATTTATTTATATTATTTTTATTTTATTTTCATTATTTTTTATATTTTTACATATATTTTCATTATTTTTATCATGTATATATAATTATTATTGTTGTTACATAATATTTTATTTTATTATCTGATTTATTTAATGACATTTGTGAATTTAATGTTTTTTCTCTTTTAGTTTTTTGTTTTTCATTTGCATTTAATTTACTTAATGGGACATTTAATCATTAAAAAAAACTAATTTAAATGTATGTAATGCTATTTTTTAAGGATTATTTTTTATTTTATTTAAAGACATTTTAATTCATGTAATGCCTTTTTAAATAATTTAATGCATTAATTTCTCTGTTTGTTTGTTTTTTCTTTAAGTGATTGAATGGATTTTTTGTGATTTTTTTTTTTTTTTTTCCCAATCTACTCCATGAGAACACGATGACATTTTCATTGTTATTTTCCGATTAATATTCATCGTGATCCGCGCAGGCACACGCGCGCACGCACGCACGCAACGATGTAGTGTGTGCGGGCAGCTGAGTAACAAGAGCCAGCTGCTCCCCTCATCCTCGTCTTCATCTCCTTTCCTCTTCCTCATCCTCTTCATCCTTCTGCTGCTTCCAAGGTGTCACTCAAACGCGCACACACATTTTCAGTCGACACGCACGCACTCTGCTAATGAAGGTTGTTTCCCCGGATTCCCCGTTTTTCGCTTCTTTTTTTCTTTTCTTTTTTTTTTCCTTCTGATTGATGAGTCAGCTGTGCAGGAAGCCGTTTTAACCGTCACGCTACGCCGGCGATTGGCCGCTCGGAATTTGCCACGGCGTCCACGTTGGCATCCTAACACACACACACACACACACATGTGGCGCAAGGACGAAAAGGACGGCGGCACCCGTCTGGACTGCTGATCAATTTCTAGTACTGTACAGCAGCGCCACACGCTTTTCAATTTCAAATCCATTGAAATGTCCTTTCAATTATTATTTTTTTTCTTTCCTATTTTAACTGCCCGCCATTTTCAGAAACGCTTTAGAGGTGCGCCACATTTTTCAGTAGCAATGGACCGATAATAGTTTTTCCAGTGTCGATACCGAATGCCAATTAGTGGTAGTCAAGGAGGCCGATAACCGATATTTGAAGCTGATATTTATTTTCATTAAAAAGCAGGGGGGGAATATTGGCGTCAAAAAAATAAAATAATTAAACACAAAAACCAATCTTGATTTTGTTGCGATGTCTTAAAGTATGTTTAGTGAACAATTTTTCAGACTTTTCCAAATGTAGATTTTTAAAAAAAAATTCAGACAACAAAATTCATTTTAAATTTGTAAAAAAAATAAAAAATAAAATAAAAATGTTCAGGGAGTTCCCACGTTAGAAGTAAGTCTTAAAAAGTTAAATTGAAACTTAAACAACTACTGTAAATACTACTACCGATACCAATTATTTGTTTTCAAGGAAGTCGATAACCGATATTTCAAGCCGATATTATTTTTCAGTAAAAAAAAAAAAAAAAAAAAGGGGGGGGTGTTATTGGCGTCTAAAATTGTTTTAAATTCAAATACCAATCTTGATTTTGTTGCAATGTTTTAAAGCATGTTTATTGAACAGTTTTTCTGACTTTTCCAAATGTTTTTTTTTTAATCAGACAACAAAATTCATTTTAAATTTCTAACAAAAAAAAATGTTCAAGGAGCTCCCAAAGTTATCAGTAAGTCTTAAAAAGGTAAATCAAAACTTAAACTACTGTAAATACTATGACTCTCTGTTTTTCAACAGATGGACTGATATGGTTTTTCTACGGCCGATACCGATGCCAATTATTTGTTGTCAAGGAGGCCGATAACCGAAGCTGATATTCATTTTCAGTAAAAAAACAAAAAAAGTGTGGGGGCGGGGGGAATATTGGTGTCAAAATTTGTTTTAAATACAAATACCAATATGTTTTAAAGCATGCTTAGTGAACAATTTTTCAGACCTTTCAATTTTTTATTTTTTTTTAATCAGACAACAAAATTAATTTTGAATTTCAAAAAAAAAATATTCAAGGAGCTCCCAAGGTTATCAGTAAGTCTTAAAAAAAAGTTAAACAAGTAAATACCATACCTCTCTAATTTTCTAATTTTCAAATTTTGAGTAATCGATATCGAATCAATTTTCCTTTTTGAGCCCAATATCAATTCATATTAACCATAAATTGATGATTTAAATATGTCTTTTTCTCCCCATAAATTCTTTAAAAAAATGAATTTTAAAGGCCATTTTTTGTATCTACCTTCTTGAAATTTACTGTTTACATGAATTTAAAATGATTTTCATAAATTTATGAAAGACCGGACTTTTTGCACTTAAAGACAATTCAGCATATTTTATTTAAGTTTCTATTTATAATTAGGAAATTAGAATGATGAAAATATTTTCATCTCATCCTTGCTGATGTCAATGTTTGTGTAACACTTATTATAACAGTTGTTACTTTATTTATTTATTTATTTTTTTATGAATAAACTAAATCATTTGACTAGTTTCTGCCTCCGCAAAATGTTGTTTGGGAATTTAATATTTGTGGATTTTTTTTTTTTAATCATGTCCTTGACATTTAAGAAGAATTGATGTTGTATAATTAATCAATATTGGATTGAACTGAAGTGAATCGAATCGAAAAAAATCTAACTGAACTCTTGTGAATTGAAATTGAATCGATGGAGGAAATAAGAATCGCTACACTAGTTGTTGCTTTTGTTTGATTTTTTTGTTGCTTTTGTTTGATTTTTATTTTTATTTTATTTTTTTTAACTGTCTGCCCCACAATCATATTTGTGTTTTTGGTGCACCGGTGGTGCGTTGTTTTTTGTTGTTGTTTTTTTTGTGTTCCATGTTTGTTGTGGTCACATGGCATCTCCGGAGGCGCGTATCCAAAGGTCTTGCCGCGCACCTTATTGCTTTCTAGCGGCGTCGGTGATTCATCACAGGCGGCTAACACACCCACCGAGCGCCCCCGGCGTCCTCCGCGCACCCCGCCGCTCTCCCGACCGGTTGCCGCCGCCGGCTCTCCCGACCGAAGCGTTATCAGCACGGCCTGGCACAGGATATGAAGGCGGCGAGCGAGCGAGCGCTGGCTCACGCGCTGCCGTTGATGTGTTGAAGCGAAGGCGTGATAAAAGTGCATTGAAAGGCTAACTTGTGTGGCACATTAGCGCTCATGTGATCTTGATGTCAGCAGACGGGAAAAAAAGACGCTCACATGACTCCATGGCGTTCATTTGATGAAATCGTCTTTTTTTTCCTTTCAACAACAGACACACAAGTGTTTGTGTGATGTGAGGAAAAAAAAAAGATGTTTGTTGTTACATTTCATATTTGATGTGAGGTTTGACGCATTGTGTTCAGTCTGATTTTTTTTCTTTCTGTTTAAACTACTAGCCAACTTTAATCAAGCAAACTATCTAACAAGCACCTCCACCCCATCTGTCCAAACAACACAATTAGTCAAATCAGTCTAACCAACCCAAGTAACTAACCAACCAGTACAACCAAACCAAAGGTCTTATGCATCCAACACTCATTCAGCAGTTTATTACAGCTAACCAGCTTTGTTAATCTGTCCAAAAAGCCAACCTAACCTGTCCAACTAACAAACCTCTCCAGTCTAACCAATCCAATTAAACAAGCCAACCTGTTCAACAAACCGATCCCAACCAACTGACTTAAACGAGCACAAACCAGTCTAACCCAACAGATTAACCATGTAAGCCAAATTACTAACCAACCCTCTCATTCCAACAAGTCTGACCCAATCAACTTAGCATCCAACCAAACTGAAATCAGTCAGCCAGACCAAACCAACCCAATCATCTTACCCATCCAACCACATCCAATAGGCCAAACCACTTTTCTAACTAACCGCCCCAGTCAATCCCAGCCAACTAACCAGTCAGTTTAGCCAATCAAACAAATCAAGCAAAGCTGTCAAATCAATCCAAACCAACTCAAGTCCAACTAGTGTCGTACATGCAACCCAAACACCAAACCAACCAACCAACCAGCCCAGCCAGTCCAACTAACTAACATAGTCAGTCTAGTTAACCAATCTACCAACTAGGACAACCCAACCAATCACCCGGTCCAACATGCTCAACCCTTCAACTAAGCTATCAATCCAGTTTGTGAAAGTAACAAATCAACTTAGCATCCAACCAAACCAAAAACAGCCAGACCAAACCAACCCAATCATCTTACCCATCCAATCACATCCAATAAGCCGAACCACTTTTCCAACCAATCACCCCAGTCAATCCCATCCAACTAACCAGCCAGTTTAGCCAATCAAACAAATCAAGCAAAACTGTCAAACCAATCCCAACCAATTAACTCAAACACGTCCAACTAGTGTTGCCCATCCAACGCAAACACCTAACCATCCAGCACAGCCAGTCCTAACTAACTAACTAACTAACTAACTAACTAACTAACTAACTAACTAACTAACTAAGTTAGTCCATCTGACCAAGCTATCAACTAGGACAACCCAACCAATCACCCTGTCCAACATGCCCAGCCACTCAACTTAACTATCAATCCAGTTTGTAAAAGTAACCAACTTAGCATACAAACAAACTGAAAACAGCCAGACGAAACCAACACTAACTAACTAACTAACTAACTAACTAACTAACCAAGTCAGCCAGACCAAACCAACCCAATCATCTTACCCATCCAACCACATCCAATAAGCCGAACCACTTTTCCAACCAACCACCCCAGTCAATCCCATCCAACTAACCAGCCAGTTTAGCCAATCAAACAAATCAAGCAAAAATGTCAAACCAATCCCAACCAATTAACTCAAACACGTCCAACTAGTGTTGCCCATCCAACGCAAACACCTAACCATCCAGCACAGCCAGTCCTAACTAACTAACTAACTAACTAACTAACTAACTAACTAACTAACTAACTAACCAAGTCAGCCAGACCAAACCAACCCAATCATCTTACCCATCCAACCACATCCAATAAGCCGAACCACTTTTCCAACCAACCACCCCAGTCAATCCCATCCAACTAACCAGCCAGTTTAGCCAATCAAACAAATCAAGCAAAAATGTCAAACCAATCCCAACCAATTAACTCAAACACGTCCAACTAGTGTTGCCCATCCAACGCAAACACCTAACCATCCAGCACAGCCAGTCCTACCTAACTAACTAACTAACTAACTAACTAACTAACTAACTAACTAACTAACTAACTAACTAAGTAAGTCAGCCAGACCAAACCAACCCAATCATCTTACCCATCCAACCACATCCAATAAGCCGAACCACTTTTCCAACCAACCACCCCAGTCAATCCCATCCAACTAACCAGCCAGTTTAGCCAATCAAACAAATCAAGCAAAACTGTCAAACCAATCCCAACCAATTAACTCAAACAAGTCCAGCTAGTTTTGCCCATCCAACCCAAACACCTAACCAACCACCCCAGCCAGTCTAACTAACTAACTAACTAACTAACTAACTAACTAACTAACTAACTAACTAACTAACTAACTAACTAACCTAGTTAGTCCAGCTAACCAAGCTACTTAAGTTAAGTCAAACAAGTCCAGCTAGTTTTGCCCATCCAACCCAAACACCAAACCAACCAGCCCAGCCAGACTAACTAACTCAAACACGTCCAACTAGTGTTGCCCATCCAACGCAAACACCTAACCATCCAGCACAGCCAGTCCTACCTAACTAACTAACTAACTAACTAACTAACTAACTAACTAACTAACTAACTAACTAACTAACTAACTAACTAACCAAGTCAGCCAGACCAAACCAACCCAATAATCTTACCCATCCAACCACATCCAATAAGCCGAACCACTTTTCCAACCAACCACCCCAGTCAATCCCATCCAACTAACCAGCCAGTTTAGCCAATCAAACAAATCAAGCAAAAATGTCAAACCAATCCCAACCAATTAACTCAAACACGTCCAACTAGTGTTGCCCATCCAACGCAAACACCTAACCATCCAGCACAGCCAGTCCTACCTAACTAACTAACTAACTAACTAACTAACCAAGTCAGCCAGACCAAACCAACCCAATCATCTTACCCATCCAACCACATCCAATAAGCCGAACCACTTTTCCAACCAACCACCCCAGTCAATCCCATCCAACTAACCAGCCAGTTTAGCCAATCAAACAAATCAAGCAAAAATGTCAAACCAATCCCAACCAATTAACTCAAACACGTCCAACTAGTGTTGCCCATCCAACGCAAACACCTAACCATCCAGCACAGCCATTCCTACCTAACTAACTAACTAACTAACTAACTAACTAACTAACTAACTAACTAACTAACTAACTAACTAACTAACTAACTAACCAAGTCAGCCAGACCAAACCAACCCAATCATCTTACCCATCCAACCACATCCAATAAGCCGAACCACTTTTCCAACCAACCACCCCAGTCAATCCCATCCAACTAACCAGCCAGTTTAGCCAATCAAACAAATCAAGCAAAAATGTCAAACCAATCCCAACCAATTAACTCAAACACGTCCAACTAGTGTTGCCCATCCAACGCAAGCACCTAACCATCCAGCACAGCCAGTCCTAACTAACTAACTAACCAACTAACTAACTAACTAACTAACTAACTAACTAACTAACCAAGTCAGCCAGACCAAACCAACCCAATAATCTTACCCATCCAACCACATCCAATAAGCCGAACCACTTTTCCAACCAACCACCCCAGTCAATCCCATCCAACTAACCAGCTAGTTTAGCCAATCAAACAAATCAAGCAAAACTGTCAAACCATCCATCCATCCATCCATCCATTTTCTTGACCGCTTATTCCTCACAAGGGTCGCGGGGGCTGCTGGCGCCTATCTCAGCTGGCTCTGGGCAGTAGGCGGGGGACACCCTGGACTGGTTGCCAGCCAATCGCAGGGCACACAGAGACGAACAACCATCCACACTCACACGCACACCTAGGGACAATTCGGAGCGCCCAATTAACCTGTCATGCATGTCTTTGGAATGTGGGAGGAGACCGGAGTACCCGGAGAAGACCCACGCGGACACGGGGAGAACATGCAAACTCCACCCAGGAAGATCCGAGCCTGGACTCGAACCGGAGACCTCAGAACTGGGAAGCGGACGTGCTAACCACTCGACTACCGTGCCGCCACTGTCAAACCAATCCCAACCAATTAACTCAAACAAGTCCAGCTAGTTTTGCCCATCCAACCCAAACACCTAACCAACCACCCCAGCCAGTCTAACTAACTTAACTAACTAACTAACTAACTAACTAACCTAGTTAGTCCAGCTAACCAAGCTACTTAAGTTAAGTCAAACAAGTCCAGCTAGTTTTGCCCATCCAACCCAAACACCTAACCAACCAGCCCAGCCAGACTAACTAACTAACTAACTAACTAACTAACCAAGTCAGCCAGACCAAACCAACCCAATCATCTTACCCATCCAACCACATCCAATAAGCCGAACCACTTTTCCAACCAACCACCCCAGTCAATCCCATCCAACTAACCAGCCAGTTTAGCCAATCAAACAAATCAAGCAAAAATGTCAAACCAATCCCAACCAATTAACTCAAACACGTCCAACTAGTGTTGCCCATCCAACGCAAACACCTAACCATCCAGCACAGCCAGTCCTACCTAACTAACTAACTAACTAACTAACTAACTAACTAACTAACTAACCAAGTCAGCCAGACCAAACCAACCCAATCATCTTACCCATCCAACCACATCCAATAAGCCGAACCACTTTTCCAACCAACCACCCCAGTCAATCCCATCCAACTAACCAGCCAGTTTAGCCAATCAAACAAATCAAGCAAAAATGTCAAACCAATCCCGACCAATTAACTCAAACACGTCCAACTAGTGTTGCCCATCCAACGCAAACACCTAACCATCCAGCACAGCCAGTCCTAACTAACTAACTAACTAACTAACTAACTAACTAACCAAGTCAGCCAGACCAAACCAACCCAATCATCTTACCCATCCAACCACATCCAATAAGCCGAACCACTTTTCCAACCAACCACCCCAGTCAATCCCATCCAACTAACCAGCCAGTTTAGCCAATCAAACAAATCAAACAAAACTGTCAAACCAATCCCAACCAATTAACTCAAACAAGTCCAGCTAGTTTTTCCCATCCAACCCAAACACCTAACCAACCACCCCAGCCAGTCTAACTAACTAACTAACTAACTAACTAACTAACTAACTAACTAACTAACTAACTAACTAACTAACTAACCAAGCTATCAGCTAGGACAACCCAACCAATCATCCTGCCCAGCCACTCAACTTAACCATCAGTCCAGTTTGTAAGATTAACCAACCGTGCTCAACTAATCTCAAACTAGTCCAACACAACCAACCAAAGTTGTCCAATCGCTCTAAACCAACCGAGTCTGTCCATCTTGGCCGACTAACCCAACAGCCTACCTTAACCCAACTGGTTCTAGTAATCTCTCTCAGGAAACCGACCCAAACAGAAAAAATGTCCCATCTTTTTGCTTTTAACGTTTTTTTTTTGTTTGTTTTGGTTTTTTGTCTGGGTGTCTCGTGAAGTAGTAAAGGTCAGTTCAACTGAAAAGTGATACTTCTGAAGACACCAAAATGAGGCTGATCTTCATTTGTCTAACCGGCAACATGAGACCTACTTAAAAATCTTAGAAATCATCTGCAGGCGCTTCCTGCTTGTTGACTGACGTGACGAGGAGACGTCAAGTAGACAACGAGGGTCCACTTAACCCCGCAGCTGTTCCTGACGGGCCGTGAACTGTCACGGGCCCAAACGTGACAACACCGACCCCGCAACTCTTCATGTGCCATCCAGTCGACCTTCTTCCCCGAGGCCTGCAAGCCAAAGCATTTCCATCTGTAATTTGTGTAAAAATATTGAAATATTCTCGCGGAATCACATTAGCCGCAACGCTAGCGTTTTTTTTTTTTTTTTTTTTTTCCACGGGATTCTTTACGGAGGCAAATGCACCCGCGAGGCTTCTCGAACAAGCGGCGCGAAATGAAACGCCTCGCAAGAGGTCAAATCGGGACGGCGCCCTCGTCGACTGACACTTTTCGACGCTTCTTTTAGCGACTGACGCGACGCGCGAGTAGAAGGCCTCGTCGATTTTTTAGGAATGCGGCTCCCCAGCACTAGATGGCGTCGGTCAGTTTGTTGACGACGCCTTTAAACAGTCAGAAAAAAAATGGAGGACACGCAAATATATTCCTGAGTCCTCGTTTTTAGTGATTTTTTTTTTTTTTTTAATCGTACGTTTATTCGGCTTGCACTGCAATACATTGGATGTCATTTCACAGGATGACTTTAACTCTTCAAAAAAAAAAAAAAAACGGACATTATTATTACTTACATGTTATTTTTTTTTGCAACTAAGACGTTTCTTTCTTTGCCTAAAATTATGAATTTTCTTATCAATCATAATTGGTCTTGATTGTTGAAAAATGTGCTTTTTTATTCGTCTAAGATTCCAAAAAAAAACAAAATTTTCTTCTTGTAATAACACACATTTATTCTTATTGATTTCTACAATATTTACTATTTTTAATATTCTTAAAAAAAAAAAGTCCAACTTTTTCATTGAAAAATTCCAATTTTATTCTCCTAAGATTCCAATTTATTTTTTATTTTTTGCTTAAAAAACTTTATTTAAAAAAAGACTTTCTTGTAAGATTACCTCTTTCTTCAATTAAAAAAAAAAAAGTCGTAATTTGTGTGAAAATGGCAACTTTATTTCATGTAAATTTGCTCAAATCCACCATCTCTTTGGTGAATAAATTCTGACTTTATCAGAATTATCTATTTTTTCTGAAAAATTTTTTTTCGGATTTTTTATTTTTTTCTCATAAAATTGCAGCATTCTATTTTGTAAAGTCTGACTTTATTCTTAAAAAACAACAACTTTTTTTTGTCAAAAATATCTTGTGACAATTTACTTTTATTCTTATTTTTGTCTTTCTTTCTTGAAAAATTCTGATTTTATTCTTATTATACTTGTAAGATTAATATTAAAAAATATATTTTTTATAATAAAAATATAATAATTATTATAATAAATAAATATATATATATATATATATATACATATATATGTATATATATATATATAATATAATATATATTTTATAATATTTTTATTAATTTTTTTAATATTATTTTTTAATATTTATTGTTCTCCTAAAAAATGTAAGTATTCTTGTAAAAATATTATTTCGTTAATTACTGGTCTTTTTTTTTTTTTGTGTCAAAAACTGATTTTATTCTTGCAAATAATCTTTTTTCCACCTCAAAATAAGTCATGATTTTTTTATCTAGAAAAAAAGCCGACTCGATTCTTATAATTTTTGTCACTCCTTGAGCAACAGGCATTATTCTAATTTATGATTCCTACAATTCTTCCTAAAAAAATGACTTAATTCTTGTAAAAAATCTCTTTAGTAAGATTTAAAAAACAAAAAAAACAAAATAAAAAAAACAATTACCTAATTTTTTCCCCATATTTCTTTTCATATGCAACAGGACTGTTGTGTATGTTTTTGTTGTGTTTTCAACTGTTTAGCTTCACACATTTGCGGTTGCGCCGAGCGCGGCGGGTGTCAAGAGCAGGCCAAACGAGCGCTTGCAGGTAGCGCAACATGCGGCTGACGTGTTCCGACAACACGGCTAGCTAACGCTAACGCGGTGACGCACGGGCCCCCCTGCGGCGCTAAATGGTCCAAAATGGAAAGCGGGGCCGGCGGATGTTTTTTTTTTTTTTATATATATATATGCGGACGTATGCAAATGAAATGAGCAACCTTTCGTAGGCAAACAGTCGTATCCGGGAGGGGAATCGACGCTTTCACCTCCGCGTGGCTCAAAAAGATCCCAAATACGCACACGTGGGCCGGAATTTGTTGACAAATGACAGGAAATTTTTGGAAAAAAACAAACACAAAGGAATTGTCTCTTATGAGAGATTCATACTGGGTAGAAATCGTTTTGACGTTGCTGATGTTTGGTTTGTTTGACTTGTTTTCTTTTACGTTATTTTCCATGGATAGGTTGAGCTTTTGAAAGCTTTTACATGTACTTCGGTTAGGCTTAGTATTAGGGATGTAACAATAACAGCAATATCGTGATATTGCGATATTAAAACTGCCATAATATATCGTCGCTGTCATGTCACGATAGTAAATGCAGCACATCTTCTTTTTTTTTTTTCTAGCACCCCCTGATGGCTAGTTTTTTTTTTTTTTTTAGTGCAGTTGAATTTTCATACGGCATGTTTGGGCCTTCTTTGTTTCAAAACCACGCTATTGGTCAAATGAAGTATGACGTAATATGCTTCTGAAGAGAGTATATATATATATATATATATATATATATATATATATATATATATATATATATATATATATATATATATATATATATATATATATATATATATATATATATATATATATATATATATATATATATATATATATATATGTATATGTGTGTATATATTTATTTATTTATTATTATATAATATTATTTTTATTATAAAATAATACTACAATATTGTCTTTGTTCAAAAAAAAATGCACGCTTTCTCCTCTTTTTGATCAGAAAGCAGCATTTTGGAAACCAGCCCATATTCGACTGCTGATTACTGAAGAACAGTCAAAGGTGGAAACATTTTTTTTGTTTTGTTTTTGTTTTGTTTTGTTTCTTTGTTTTTTTGTGTGTGTCTGGTGCAAGGAGAGAGTCAACTCTTATCACAAAACCGTTTTTGGAAAGATGAAAAACATCTTGCGATATGGGCAACTGGCAGTTGATGTGTTTGCAAATGCGCAGTCGTCGTTGTTGTTTTTGTTGTCCAGAGGCGTACCTAATAAAGTGGCCTGCACAAAGCAGGCCACCTGTCAAGCCGGCGGCGGCGGCGGCGCTGGAGCCCTCCGAGGCGCCGCGCCAGCCAACGCGGGATGCCCGAGCCTGCCTGCCTGTCGCTTCACGTTGCCCAGATGCGGTGGCACGCGCGCGCCTCCTTGCACAAACATCCCTCACGCTCCGATACCTCCTCCAAGGTGAGCTGAGGCTTGTTGTTCACTCCCAGCATTATCGATAATGATAATAATGATGAGGGTCATTTTTAAGCGGATGAAGGTCATGATGTCAAATGATAAGCGTCATCGTCGTGACCTCACACTTGTCGTAAATCAACACTCGGGAGAAGCAAGACCTCCACCAAGGCTCGCCGTTGACATCAACAGCAAATTAAAAGAAATTATTTTTAAGATTCAAGTTTGATTTCGTCTTTAGGATTAGCTGCAATGATTTTATGCCATTTTTTAGGAATAAAGTGGTGGTGGTGGTGGGGGGCAGGAGTCTGTTTTAAAAAATCAAAATGAAGTTGTAATATACAGTATATTGGCACATAATATGAATTACATTAACTAACCAGTTATTTTCTGTTACACCCGCCAGGAAGAAGAAAATATTTTCTGCCCCCAAAGTTTCTGCTGCAACATAAATAGTATTATTTGTGTATAAAATCAATAATAGAGAGCACCACTGCCACCTACTGTAAAGGATGTGGAATTACACTTTATTCTAATACCCCTGCCCCCCCCAAAAAAGAATCATTTAGAGACATTGATTAAATTAAAAACCATTATTTTTTTCCGATTCCTGTAGTCCTCCATGAAATCAGGCGATTAGCTTTTGTTTTTGTTTTTCTTCTTCAAATATGACATTTTCAAACATTTGGTTTTACTTTTGGATAAAGATTCAAGATCAATAATTTTGGAAATTTTCTGACGGACCCAACTCAGTTACTGAATCATAATCAATTCATGTTTGTGCATTTTGATTTGTTTTTTTTGTTTTTTTTAATGAAGGGATGTCAATGTAGCCCGTAGCTAGTATCTTATTTGGAAAGAAATGGCTTGGTCAGAACCATCAAAAAGCCCCAAACAGGTCACAATACAGCCGACAAAAATCCGATTCATTGGTTGACCTAAAAGTTTAATCAATACCTAGAATAATGATTATTTGAATCCTTAGACGACCTATTGTTGTAAAAATGACTTGATTCTCCAACATTTCGGCTTGTTAACTAAAAACAAACAAACAAACAAATAAACCAAGCAATTCTAAGGGAATGGACCACCGGTTGGTGTAGGCACTAGGACCCGGGGAGCGTCGTGTCAGCGGCGGGGCCGTCTGTCTGGGCTGAGTCACTGCGCGCGCGTGCGCGCGCGTCAGTCGGAACCAAGCGAGCGAGAAGGTGATGTCGCGCGCGGAGGAGAAGAGAACGGCGCCCATGATGGGTTGACTGTGGGCCCGGCTTGGGGGGTGGGGGAGGCGGAGGGAGGGAGGGAGGCGCTCGCTCGGTCGCTCGCTCCGTCGGAAAGAGGAAGTGCGCGTGCGCGCGCGCGTTCCACGCCACGCGCTCAACCATGGAGACCAACAAAGTTCTTCATTTCGTGCCGTTGGGTAAGTCAACGCGGCGCCTCCTTCATGGATGGGAGAACCTTTGGGGTTCCCTGCCAGGAAAGAGAAACCCCCCTCCTACCTCTTCTCTCCTCTTCTGACCCCCCCCACCACCACCTCTGTTTTTTAACCCCAGCCCCCCCCCCCCCCCCACCCCCCACCCCCCGTTTTTAGCGCACTTCAACACCAGATGTTTGTTGTTTTCGCTACGTTTGCAACTGACTCATGTTTTGACTTTGTCTGCTTGGGGGAGGTCCTCCAGGAAGACCCCAACACACACACACACACACACTTTTTGTTTTTCCTCCTTTAACCTACCCTAAAAAAATAAATAAAATAATAATAATAATTTTCACGGACCTCCCACCCCCTCTGTCTTGTTTATGTCATGAAGCTGCAAAATGTCCTACCTGGCTGGAATGCGGACAAAAAAGCAATAATACACTTTCGTGTGTGTGTGCGCGTGCGTGTGTGTGTGCGTGAGGATTACGAGCGCGTGCGCACCAGCGTGTCCCCTGCAGGGATAATATGTGCGTGTGGCTCATTTGCATATCATTTGCTGATGCCGAGCGCCAACGTTGGACGCACGCTTCAAACGCAGTATCGTTAGCATTATCGTGAGCGCTCCCGAGGGGCCGCAGGTGGTCTTCTCGACCTCTAGACCCCCTTGAGCTTGGCTGGTGTTTGACGGACGCCTCGTTAGGGACACCTGGAAAGTCGGGATGCAGGAGGAAGTCGTCATTTTTCTAATCGGATCGCATCTGTGACCAAGCAGGCCGTATCGAGCGTCGCATTTGAGCATGCTTAACCGGTCATACAAGTGTTCAAAAAAAAAAAAAAAAAAAAAAAAAAAGCTAAGCACTGCTCCCGTTATATTTTGTTTTATTTATTTCTTTATTTTTTACATTTTTTTTTGTTTATTATTTTTCCATTTAAAAATGTATTTTTTTAACGTTTATTTTTTATTCATTTTAATTTTTTTCATTTAAAGAAATTCAATGACACCCACGTCACTCACCAGGCCAGGCGCCGCCTTTTCAACTTTTCAATTTTTTTGGTTTATTTTTTATTTATTTTAATATTTTTTAATTTTCCAAAAGTCAATATTTACCCTCTCATCCGATGACGCCACGTCACTCACCAGTCCAGGTTCCGCTTTTTCAATTTTTTTTGTTTATTTTTTATTTATTTTAATTTTTTAATAAAAAAAAATAATTACACTCTCATCTGATGACACCCACGTCACTCACCAGACCAGGCTCCGCCTTTTCAAAAAAAAGTATATATATTTTTTTTATATAATTTTTTTTCATTATTTTTTTAATTTTATTTTATTTTTTTAGCATTTTCATTCGATGCCACCCCCGTCACTACAACAGGCCAGGCTCCGCCTTTTAATTTTTTTGTTTATTTTTTATTTATTTTAATATTTACCATTTAAATAAATTAAATTTGTTCACTCTCATCCGGTGACACCATGTCACTCACCAGGCCAGGCTCCACCTTTTCAATTTTATTTTTTGTTTATTTTTTTTTTATAATTTTTTAATTTTTTATTTTTTAACATTCTCATCCGATGCCACCCCCGTCACTAAAACAGGCCAGGCTCTGCCTTTTCAATTTTTTTAATGTTAATTTTTAATTTTTATTTTTTTCCATTTAAAAAATTACATTTTTACACTCTCATCTGATGTCACTCACCAGGCCAGGCTCCGCCTTTTCAAAATTTTTTACGTTTATTTTTTATTTATTTATTTATTTATTTATTTATTTATTCATTTTAAAAAATTACATTTGACCATTCGAGTTCATCCACTCTCAATGTCACTGACGCTCGGTCAAGGTCACTGCTACTAACGCACGCACACACGTGCCATATTTCCAAGTTGTTTTTATTCTTTCGAATACGACATCAATATGTCTGTTATAGTATAGGAATCTAACTATATATAATGGCACCCCCTGCTGGTGAGGGGTGACACGACGTCACATACATTGTCACCTGTCGAGCGCACACGTCAGCGTATGTACGGTGTGTGCGTGTCGTTGCTAATATCTCCATACTTGAATGTGCGTGTGTGCATAAGAACCCTGCAGTGCCGCTTTCATGTCCCGTCCCTTTATTTTTGGGCGTATATTTGCATGTGTGTGTGTGTGCTGTATAATAATTTGGTTGTGTGCGCGCGCGTGCGCGTGTGTCAACGTGACGCTGATCTCTGATCAGTATTCACCGCTGGCAACGCTTCTCACACGCTGCAGCCGGCGAGCAGCCATCTGTGCGCACACACGCACACGCATCCAAATTATTATACTACACACACACACACACACCCACACACACACACACACAAATATGCACACAAAATATGAAGAAACAACACAAGAAAGCGGCACACGTGCGTGAAATTGCATCATCAGAAAGAGGGAAAATACTTTCAGCGCTGACGTGTGCTCAAGTTTTTGTGGTTAACGACGACGATCGTCCCGATTTGGGCAGTTGCGATGGCAATAGAACGTGATCGTCGCTCGCACTTGACATCATTCAAGTTAAAACCGAGTGTCTTATCGTTATTGCATTTATGGACTAACAACAGTTAGCATTTTTTTTTTAATTGTTAGACACACAAAAAAAAAATATTCAAATGTTTTGGTTTTTATAAGGAGGTTTTTCGACTTCAGTCCAGAATCGAGTTTCCAATGCAAATGTGAAAAGTATTGTGGGAAAATATACGATTGACGAAATTGCAGCAAATTGACGGAAATTCGTTCCGAAAATTGCGCGAGCAGTTGCGATGGCGATGTTGCAAAACAAAAACAAAACAAAAAAAAAGAAGAAAAATCTAATCGTGCACCTACATTGAAGTTAAAGCTGAGTGTCTTATTATTTCATTTGCGTATTCATGGATGTCGTTTTTTTTTTTTTTACAATGGTATGAAAATATCAATTTTCGTCATCTTTTTGCGCAAACTGAAACTTTCCCAGGACATGACAGAAAACAACAAACCTATGTTCGTTAAAAAATGTTTGCAAAAGAGATGCATGGAGCATACGTGTAACGTAAACAAAATTTGCACTGTGCTTCCTAAATTAAAGCTAATGCGGAGTGTCGTATTGTTATGACATTTGACTATAAGCTAGGAGTGTGACGATATATTGATATCTTGATAAATCGTGATACTTTGTCTCCTGATAAATTATCGATAGACCTACGGAAGTATGGTGATATTTGTAGTTAATACACCAGCCACTATAACTGCTCCATTGTTCATGACTTATTGAGCAATTACTTGGTGGGCCGCTAGGGGGAGCGCCTCATAAGAGTGGCGGGGAAATGGACGCAAGTCTTCATGCGAAGAAGACTCATGAGCTTAGTTTTTATTATTATTATTATTACATTTAACTACGCTGGTGAACTCATTTTTATGTTTGTGTGACAGCTAAGAATGTAAAAAAAAAAGAGCTGTGAAGTGCAATTCAAATGAGTAATTAAACTTTGTACTACAATTTAGTCATTATAGTAAAGACTGGATGCCTTATTGCTATTACATTGGACTATAAACAGTGGTGAACTCATTTCTCTGCTTGTAAGAATGTTAAAAAAAAATAAAGGCATGAAGTGCAATTCAAATGTAGAGAAATTAAACTTTGCACTACAACTTAGTCATTATAGTAAAGACAGGGTGCCTTATTGTTATTACATTTAAATATAAACCGTGGTAAACTCATTTTTATGCTTGTATGACAGTTAAGAATGTTAAAAAAAAAATAGAGGTGTGAAGTGCAATTCAAATGAAGAGTAATTAAACGTACTACAATTTAGTCATTATAGTAAAGACTGGGTGCCTTATTGTTATTACATTTAAATATAAACAGTGGTAAACTCATTGTTATTCTTGTATGACAGTTAAGAATGTTAAAAAAAATAGAGGTGTGAAGTGCAATTCAAATGAAGAGTAATTAAACTTTGCACTACGACTTAGTCATTATAGTAAACACTGGGTGCCTTATTGTTATTACATTTAAATATAAACAGTGGTAAACTCATTGTTATGCTTTATGACAGTTAAGAATGTTAAAAAAAAATAGAGGTGTGAAGTGCAATTCAAATGAAGAGTAATTGAACTTTGCACTACGACTTAATCATTATAGTAAACACTGGGTGCCTTATTGTTATTACATATTACTATAAACAGTGGTGAACTCATTTTTATGCTTGTATGGCAGTTAAGAACATTAAAAAAATTGAGGTGTGAAGTGCAATTCAAATGAAGAGTAATTAAACGTTGTACTACAATTTAGTCATTATAGTAAAGACTGGGTGCCTTATTGTTATTACATTTAAATATAAACAGTGGTAAACTCATTGTTATGCTTGTATGACAGTTAAGAATGTTAAAAAAAATAGAGGTGTGAAGTGCAATTCAAATGAAGAGTAATTAAACTTTGCACTACAACTTAGTCATTATAGTAAACACTGGGTGCCTTATTGTTATTACATATTACTATAAACAGTGGTGAACTTATTTTTATGCTTGTATGGCAGTTAAGAACATTAAAAAAATTGAGGTGTGAAGTGCAATTCAAATGAAGAGTAATTAAACGTACTACAATTTAGTCATTATAGTAAAGACTGGGTGCCTTATTGTTATTACATTTAAATATAAACAGTGGTAAACTCATTGTTATGCTTGTATGACAGTTAAGAATGTTAAAAAAAATAGAGGTGTGAAGTGCAATTCAAATGAAGAGTAATTAAACTTTGCACTACAACTTAGTCATTATAGTAAAGACTGGGTGCCTTATTGTTATTACATATTACTATAACAGTGGTGAACTCATTTTTATGTTTGTATGACAGTTAGGAATATTAAAAATGTGACTTAGAACATTGCCTGTACTGCTAATAAAGGTTTTATGTGAGCCGACACAAGTGTGCTACAGGCTTGTGTGTGCGTGCGCGTGCGTGTTTGTGCATGTGCGAGCCAAGGCGAGGGAATTCCTGCTAATTGCTCACACATTCTCCTCTTGCCTCGCCTCAATTAAATCCAGGCGCCAGCAGCGACTTCTTGCCTCTGTTGCGTTTTCTCTCTCTCTCTCTCTCTCTCCGCCACCACGCAGCAACAAAACCCTTACCCGCTGCTGCCTCGCTTGCCGCTTTTCATTTGTGCCGCGCCGCCTTCCTTCCCGTCAGCAGCAAATGCTGCATGTTGTCATGTGCGCGCGCGCTGCACGAAACGCGTGTACAAGATGTAACTTTTGGTTGTACAAAAGAAAAGCAAAAAACGCAGAGAGGGGGGAAAAAAGCAGAGCGAGGCCGCGTGACGTGGAAGCGGGGAAAAAGACATTTTCTGTTTGAACGTGTGCGACAGCCGCGCAAAATTTTATTGACGTCCGCTGCAAAAAAAAAGGAAAATCTAAACAAGACGAGATGTCAAATCAAAGAGAAAATGTTCGTATTCTTGACCTTTGCATGCCGGCATTTTTCTTCTTTGTGAAAGCAATTCAAAAATACTTTCCTTTAAAAAATATGAATAAGCTTGTTTTGACTTGTTTTGCTAAGTATGAATAAGTTCAGCGCGTCGAATGAGCAATAGCAAGTGGATGTTTTGGAGGCTAGCTTTGTTGACTTGTTTTCAGAAAATGTTGCCTTGTCTTCTTCTATTGGCAAATAATTTATTAATAAATGGAGTAATAAATTTCTGTCGTTCCTTTCTTCTTGGTTTTTTTTTTTTCCTGAGCCCAGTTTTTGCAGTTTAATGGCCAAATGACAAAGCAGCAGACTGTTTTTCATCTTGTCACATCAACAGCTCAGTTTGAGTATAAAAATGTGAATTTTTTTTTTTTTTCTCTCCGGCTTTCTTGTGGCTGTTGAAAGACGAATACGAAGGCTATGCAGCGCGTCACTATAAACGGCTCATCACCACAGAAAGTTCATCACTTATGGTGGTAAAATGACACTCAGTTATAACTTTTATTATGACAAGCTCAAAAACAAGAAAACCGCTGTTTCTAGCAAAGTGTAATAACAATAGGGCACTTAGTCTTAGTAATGATGAAGGAAGGTATAATGTAAAGGTGATTCACTATGTGGCTCAAATTTGGAATCTTCTTTGACCTTTTAAACTGTCATACAAGTTTAAAAAGAAGAAAAAACGTTTTCACAGTAAAATGTAATAACAATAGGACACTCAGTTTTAACGTTAGTGATGACAGCGAAATGTGGAGGTAATTCTTGTCACGTGCGCCTTGCATTTTTTACATCTTTTTTTAAACTTTTAAATTGTCATAAGAGTTCAAAACGAAGAAACAGTTTTTAAAGTAAAATGTAATTACAATAAGGACACTCAGTTTTAATGTTAATGATGACAGCGAAATGTGGAGGTGAATCTTCTCACGAGTGCCTCGAATTTTTTTTTTTTACATCTTTTTTTAATTTTTAAATTGTTATACGAGTTCAAAACGAAGAAAACCTCTTTTCATAGTGAACTGTAATAACAATAAGACACTCAATTTTAACATTAATAATCTTGTCACATTAGTACCTCGCATTTTAAATCTTTTTTTTTTTTTTTTACTTTTGAATTGTCATACATGTTCAAAAAGAAGAAAACCTCTTCATAGTGAAGTGTAATAACAATAGGACACTCAGTTTTAACATGAGTGATCGCAGCGAAATGTGTAAGTGATTCTTGTCACACTTGTGCTTTGCATTTTTTTTTGCATCTTTTTTAACTTTTAAATTGTCATACAAGTTCAAAAAAAGAAAATCACTTTTCAAAGTAAAATGTAATAACAATAGGACACTCAGTTTTAACGTTCATGATGACAGCAAAATGTGGAGGTGATTGTTGTCACACTAATGCCTCGCTTTTTTTTTTTTTTTTTTTTACATCTTTTTTAACTTTTAAATTGTCATACAAGTTCAAAAGGAAGAAAAACAGTTTTCAAAGTAAAGTATCATAACAATAGACACTAGGTTTTAATGTTAATTATGACGGCGAAATGTGGAGGTGATTCGTGCCACGCTAGTGCCTCACATTTTTTTTTTACATCTTTATTTAACTTTTAAATTGTCATCCAAGTTCCAAAAGAAGAGGAACAGTTTTTAAAGTAAAATGTAATAACAATAAGACACTCAGTTTTAATGTTAATGTTGACAGCGAAATGTGGACGTGATTCACGTTCATGTCACACTTTGTGCCTCACATTTTGACTTTGTTTTTCATACAAGCTGAAAAAGAAAAAGAGAATTACAACAACATATGTAATAAGTTCACGCTGACGTACGTTTGTTTTTTAAAAAAAAACGTTGCAAAAACACTAGCGTTAGCTGCAAGGCTGTGTCGTACAATCAATGATACTTTGGCGGGCACAAAAGTTCTTTTTTTTTTTTTTTTTTTTTTTTTTCCTTCTCCTGCTCATCGGCGGTGAATCACGGCACTTCAAGGTTGTTGGGATGGAAACATCCATCAAATAATGCGGCGCTCAGCCAGTGCTCAAATCTCGCCGCATGCAGCTCTCCGCTTCCACTTGTTGTTGTTGTCAAGTAAAACAGTCGGCAGCCACGCTAGACTCATCAAAACAACAGGAGGGGAGCCGTGTAACCAGGGAAAAAAAACAAAAAAACGCCGGCCTCAAAAGCATCTGGATACGAAACTGGTGAGAAACCTGTGCCGGTGGTTGCCGTGGCAACCATACAGCCGTCATCGTCGTCTTTTGTTTGCACGAACGCTAATGCTACAATTTCACAATTGTGTTGTGTTTCATGTGTAAAATGTTGAAAAGGGGAATGCTGTGAATACTTGAGTGATATCTTAGTTTATATGTTATTATTTGCGTCAAGAAAGGTTGAATTCACAATATAGAAAGTCCCTATTTAAATACACACTTGTCATGTTTTTAATAGTATTTGTCACTTATTTCTTTTAAAGTCATTACTTTTAAAATAATACAAACACATGTAAACATGGATAACACAAAAACGTACAGTGTAGGAATCCCTTTGTGGGTTTATAGTAAGTAAAACATGCCCCCCCCCCAAACTAATCAATTTATTGACTCACAATATAGTGCAGAAATATTCATGGCCAAAGATGTCCATCTGTAGATGCAAAAAAAGCAGGTGTGACATTAAACCTTTAGCAAAAACTAGGGTGAGCTGAAATGCTGAACTTCCTGTTTTCAGTCTTCTTCTTTAGTCAATCGTAGTGTGTCAAAGTACTGTACCACCACCTAGTGGTCAACAGTGGAATTACACTCAAATTAAATGGAACTAAATAGTTCTAAGCTGTATTTATCTTAAAAAAAAAAAAAATTTGCAAAATAGCATGGTAGCGAACCCGCAATAGATTTACGATATATGTCATTTCTGTGCACTGCTTAACTTGAAACAGATCTTCACTGAAAATGTACATATTTTTCTTTCACCCATACCGTGCTCCCTCCGCTAAATTTCAAACACGTCACTTTCTTTTTTTGTGCATCGTCAAGTTGATGAACAAACAAACGGCCATGATTGTGATCGTCATTGCTAATGAATACCTCGGAAAAATGATTATTAATATTATACACATGGAAATTTGTACTGAAAGTCGCTGTACCTAATATTTTGTCCCGTAACTGAAACCTGTGCACCATTCACGCAGCGTGAGCCCTGCACTCTTTTTTTTTTTTTTTTTTTTTTTTTTTTTCCATACCTTCGACACCTGACCCAACATGCCAGCACATTTCCCCACATGTGCATCTAGCGCATGTAGTTAGCATGTTAGCGCTCTCACATTGCCGGAGGCCCAAACGTGGCTTCCCCACTTAAATGGGCAAAAATGCAAGTGCACTCTGGACGGGGGTGAGGGAGAAACTCCCTGTCTTCAAGCTTGCCCGCAGGTGTATTTAGCCCACAAAAGGGCTCCACCCCCATCACCCCCTACCCGACACACGCTCGTAAATATTTGTGGTAGAAACCTGTTTCAAGTTGACGAGGTCTTTTTGATGTTTGTTTAGTCTCCAGCGGACTACTGTAAACGCCTCCAGGCCAAGTTGTATCCTGTAACCTAACTTTGTGGTTGAAGATTTATTTACCCCGGTCCCGGTTTTTCACAGTTCCTTTTCACACAGCCACATCCCCGGCGATTCAAAGTTGAGGCCATGGTCTGATCTTTATTTTGTCTGTTAGTGCACCATCTAGTGGTCGAACGGTGGTCTTAAAAATGCTCACTGACTTAGGACGTAGCGGGTATTTATTCAAGACAACACAGCACATTGAGCTTCCCCAAAAAACAGTCATTTCATGTCCTAAAAATCACTTGGGCCTATACTTATTCCAAAATATATAACCTGCCACTCGGTTTTATGTGTTCATTACTGAACCAGTAGAGGGCAGTCATGCACTAAACATGCCCAGAAGAAGACAGCAACAGGAAGTTATTGACATGATGTAGCTAACAGCTAGCTTTTACTCATGGAGTAACGTCACCTGTGAGTTTCAAGACACTATTACATGTGTAATGTCTGATGTATGTGTAAACTAAATGGTACTGTTTATTTACCTGAAGTGGCAATCGGTAGCGCGCTAATGCTGATCACGCATGCTAACCGTTTAGCGTAGGCTAATTTTGTTGGTGTCTAAATAAATATAATGAAAATAAATTTTAGTTTGGGCTTGGGGGGGGGGGGGGGGGGCGATAACTCGATTATTCAGTGGGATAATCGACAGGATCATCGATTTAAAAAAAAAAAAAAAAAAAAAAAAAAAAAAAAAATTGCCAGTGACAGCACTAAACACAACTGTATTGTATACGCTACTCTAGCAGTTGGCTAATGGCAGCTGGGCAACATGCCCCCCAAAGTTCAACCGACCAATCAGGATTCATCAGCACAGCCCTCCCCCTCAGAGCTTTCCAGTAAGATAGACAACAAGCGTCTTGTCGTGTTCGTACTTGGGTAGTCCCTGCAGATGGAACCTAGCGGACCACCAACCGTTGTGTGTGTACAAGGGGATTGCACAAACTCCCATGGTACATAGAGAAGTATCGGAATTAGTTCTTGCGGTCTTAAAGTTGTGTTAGTGTTAGGCGTAGCTTGTACAACATGTATGCCTGGTAAACAATGTACTTGTCTGTAGACAAGTGTTATATATGTGAGGTTTGATTAGTATCCATTATCCCGCTAATGGCCGTCATGCTCATTTTGTATTGGCGCAGTTATGGCACAATTGCTGTATGGTAATAATTTTGTCGCGTATTTATATCATAGCCGTCGTACAAAGCGTCATGTTGTCGTTTTTGTTTCTATTATGATGCTAATGATGATGACGACGATGATGTCATTGCAACATAGCGCGTCACCATCTAGGTAATGTGACTGACGTCTTTGTTCTTTCTCCCGGCAGAGGCGCCTCCCCGTGGCATGTCCAAGAATGGCTACTACTTTCAGGAAATGGGTGAGTTTGGACCGGAACGTTCTCGCGTACGATACACCAGCGTGCTAAGCCACCGTAACTATGCTAACTATCTCATGACAAAAGGCTATGAAATGACGCTACAACTACAATGCTAACAAAATGAGGTGACCTGCTAGCGCTAAAGCTTGATGGCGAGGGTCCTAGAAGTAACAAGTTCGTGCTAACAACGCTAACAAAACATGGTGGATGGCAATGAGGTGACCTGCAAGTGCTAAAAATGCTAACGGTGCGCGTTGGTGTCCTCAGAGCAGAGGGAGGTGGAGCCGGACGAGGAGCACGAGGGCCCAGAGGAGGTCCAGGACTTGCCCATCACCTCTGCAGACGACGTCCATCTTTACGACAACCAGGTCACCCCTGGACCAGGTCAAAGATGCTCACACCGTAACGACCGCCGACTCTAGAGATGCTAACAGTTGTGCCAATGTTAACTGACTTAGAGATGCTCACGCACTGTCAAATTAGTCATTAAAAGGGATGCTAACACACGTTCAGATGCTTACGCCACTCAATATGCTAACACTATTAACAGATGATAATCACTTATTGATGCTAACACACTGAAAGATGCTTAGTCACAGACACAAACACATTTCAAGATGCTAACTCACTAGTACATCTGTACACTCTCAAAAACTCACTGAAAGATGCTAACACACTCAGAAATGCCAACTCATTTAGCGACGTGAACATATATTAGAATGCTAACTCCCTTGGTAATAGTAACACCACTCGAGATGCTAACATGCTAAAGATCCTCACCCACTGAAAATAGTCATTTAGGGATGCTAGCACACTTTCAGATGCTTACGCCATTCAAAATGCTAACACTATTAACAGTTGATAAACGTAATCACTTATTGATGCTTATTGACACACAGTATTGCCAACTCATTTAGTGACGTGAACATGTATTGGACTGATAACTCGTGTGGTAATAGTAACACCGCTAGAGATGTTAAATGCTAACACTATTAAGAGATGATGAACTTAATCACTTATTGATGCTAACACACTGAAAGATGCTTAGAGACATGAACACATTTCGAGATGCTAACTCACTAGTAAATCAAAACACGCTCAAAAACCCACTCAGAGATGCTAACAGACTCAGAAACGCTAACTCATTTAGAGACATGAACATATATTTGAACGCTAACTCGCTTGGTAATAGTAACACCACTAGAGATGCTAACATGCTAGCATGCTTAAGATGCTCGGACTCAGTGAGATCCGAGGAGGTTTTTTTTTTTTTTTTTTTGTGCAATCCAGATGCGTTAGATCCAAATTTGGAACGTTTGGCCTTGACGAAGGTTCTTTAAAGTTGTTTGGACTGCTTGTCGTCCTCTTCTGATTGACGCTAGTAAAATTAGCAGTACTATTTTAGCCGCCGTGTGATGTTGCACAATGGTGTGTGTCTCCTGTGTGCGTATGTGGGTCAGCGTCTGAAGTGTGCGTTTGTTCGTAAATATATTGTAACTGTCGAAAAATAAAACACACTGACACACACGCACCGTTAACATTAGCGCTAATGCTTAACAAGGCTCATCCGTCTTGAAAAATAAATAAATAAAAGCAACTTTTGACATTCTTTACTGCGGTGTTGCTGCACTGTTTCCATGGTGATGGCATGGCAGGTGTTGATGGCTTCTCGGCTGCAGGTGCGCACCATTTGGACCCGGGTAGTCTCCCCCCGGGTTAACGATTGCCACGGTAACGGTCCCAGGTGCACCCGGAGAGCGACAGACGCCCGCTAGCTTCAAACGTGACGACATGCTGTCGGATAAAATAAGAAAAAAAAAATGTCGCACGCGGCTCGAAAACTGATGGGGTTCAAAATGATATTCTCATTTTTTTTCCCCCCCACTCCCCATGTCGACCTTTCCAGCAGACGCCGCCGCGCACGTCGTCGGCGTCTGCTGGCCGTTTTAAAAGCAGGCGAGCTCACGCAACATCACATATCCAAATATTGATAGCGGCAAGTCAAAGGCAGGACGTGAGGACGCGTAGTAGTTAAACCTCATCAGCGTCAAATATTATTGACTTTATCATTTTGTCAAATATGATTGAGTCGTCGTTTTCGCGTCGCCTGGTTGAGCGCAGATTTACTGTTTAGCCAAAGGTCGAGGCGCGAATAAATCTCCCGCTTTTCCCTTTGAACGGGACAAAGTCGATTTTAGTATTCCTTCCCATCATATAAAATGTCCGGCGAATTATGATAGGATTGCTTTCGTCTCCTTATCTGATGCGTTTGGACGCAGTCATGAGACAGCTCCATATATAGAACAGTTGACTAGTCCGTTCTTACGTAGACTTAGTACAAGTATTTTGTCAATAATTAGCTCTTATAGCATTAATATGACCTATTATGTCAGTATTTCTGATATAGTTGATATAAATTTGATATAGTTTGTCAGTTGTTAGGATTTTGATATACAGAGTTAATATTGGATTATATCAAGAGTTAGTTCTTATATGGGCTTAATGCAAGACTTTTATGTCAATAGTAAGTTCTTAAGTAAGGTTAATATAAGCCTATTATGTCAATAATAAGATAACATGACTTAATATTATTAATATTATGTCATTAGTTCTTATTTAGAGTCTAAGTGTATTACAGTAATGATTCTTATATAGCGTTAGAATCATCTTTTGCGTCAACAGGTCTGATATTGCTGCCGTACAAATATCTGTTGTTAATAGACATTTTCTATGTTGTTAGCTTTATGTCTATAGTTAGTTGTTAGAGATATAGTGCGTGATGTTAGTCGGTAGATCTTAAAAAGTCAATAGATCTTATTTAGCGTTAGCTCATATAGCGTTAACTCATTTGCTCCCAAAAAATGTTGCCATGGTCCCAAAAACATTAGTTTTTTATGTTTTTGTATTTATTTACTTTTTTAACGCTAGAGCATTATGCTAGAGCATATATAGGGCTTTGATGCAGCCTCTGACCTGAAACGGATGCTAAGCAATAGTAGTTATTACAAAAACGGCAAGCAGGTGGCAGCAGAGTATAAGAGATCATCCAGGGCCATGTTGCAACAAGCTGTTTTTGACAATGTTTTCACCAGGAATGTGAATAATGATGAAACTTAGCTATGTTCTAATTCTAATTGCCACAAAACGGAAACAGATAGAAATATACTTTTTTTTCCTGGTGAAAGGATAGACTAATCTTTCTTTTGGTAGGTTCCATGTTTTTATAGCAAGAGAACACAATATTCTGTGGGCCTTGTAAAATCAGTCAAAATCCAGTAAAACAGCCGGGAGTGAATGGGATTGCTTCAAGTGAAAATGGCTGCGAGTGAATTAGTTAATATAAATGTATTATGGCAGTAATTATTTTCTGTAAAGAATTGGTATGAGGTCCTAAACTAGATCACGCTAGCATAACCGAAATATAGCATTAGTTAGTTCTGAAATAAAAATGACTTGACTTGACTTATAGAGTTAGTGTAACATTACGTTTAATCTCCTCTGTAGGAAGTCGGTATAAGTTTATGTCAAAAGTTATTTTAACTTAGTATAAGCCCATTAGCTGCCTGTATTGTGATGAGTGAAGTTATTTGTGAATTTTAATATTTTATTCCACAAGTCAGTGCTTTTACAGAGTTAGTGTGTGTTTTGTCAATAGTCCATATAGAGAGTTAGTAGAGGGCGTTCTTGTCAGTTCTTTGCAAGCTAGCGTTAACCTATTTTCTCAACACTTAATTTACAGACTTCGTATTATGACAGTATGTCACTAGTTGCTTCTTTTATAGGATTAGTATTTTGCCACGAGTCATTTGATGTAAAGACCAAATATGTAGAAGTGTATTATGTCACTTGTCAATTCTAATAGAACTAGAACTAGACTAAGTGCAATTTCTAGTGATAGACCGATGTGCTTTTTTCAGGGCCGATGCCGATACCGATTATTAGTCATCAAGAAGGCCGATAACTGATATTTCAAGCCGATATTCATTGGCAGTAAAAGAGAAAATAACAGCGTAAAAAAAACAACAACTTCTCTTTTAATTTTAAACACATTAAGAATAGACAGCATGTGTTAAGCTAAATTCAAAACTAAGCAAGCAAATAAATAGTTTTCTACTGTAAATAAAGTTTTTCAAATTTTCAACGTAATTTCTAAATTAATTTATTTTTTTATAAATTAAAAAGTGTTGGGACTTCCCAGTAGCAGCAGTGACAAATGTATACAAAATTAAATGTATCTAATTTTGGGTTTTCGTCAGGGTTCAAAAGATCTTTGTAGACAGTGAAAAATTGTCTGAATATGTTTGAAATGTCTTTGCAACAAGTAAAATGTGTCTATAAACATCTTACAAATCTCTCGATGAAAGCACAAAATTTGCTACGTTCGTAAGCATTCGCTGCTCGGTGAGATTCCAGCTTTATCGGCCTTCAGATTCGTAAAAAAGGCCGATGCCGATATTTGTCAACATGCCAAATATCGGCACCGATAATCTGCCCTGCCGATAATCGGTCTATCCCTAGGCCCAATTTCTGTAGAAATTGCGTGGTAATGCTGAACACTAGCTGAATGCTAAGATTTTGAGTGCATGTGGAATGCTTATGAAGTAAATTAAGAGATAAAATATGAAATTATGACCTCCTGATTACTGGACAATGCACTTTACCAACTGTGCCACCAAGCAGTATCAGAAACCTGGTAATGACGGTAAGTTATATGTACGGAAGTACATAAAAAATTCTTATATAAAAAAAAATTAGATTGATATGATGTCAATGTTCTTATGCAGACTTAGTGTGAATTTGGAATTAGTATAAATGTGTAGTGTCATTAGTTCCTCCTTTTGATGAACGTGCTCGTTTGTTGCGATTGTTAAAACAAAAAAAGAGGAGTACTTAATATCAGTAGAGGCGTGTCGCTAATCGTCTTCTTTTATGGATATAAAAATGATCTTCTTAGCATGGCCGCCTGACAGCAATTAGAGCATGGTGTCGGCCAGCCGGGCCACGTGCACGCCGCGCGCCCCCCACCTCCAAACATCCCGGTCACGCAGCAGGGACGACGACGTCTTCCTTAAGCTCCCATTGATTCCCCCGACAGGCCACGGAGGAAAGCCCGCGCGAAAGCTAATAACGTTGTCCCCGCGCTAGACGCTAAGCGCCGTTATATAACGCCATGAAAGGTTTTCCCCCTCCGTAGTATGAATGTTTTTTTTCTTCTTTTTTTTCTTTTTGTCTTCTATCGCCGCAGAGCTCGGAATCACGTGTAGATTAAAAGCGTTATCGGAGAAGCGGCCTCGCATCGCAACAATCCCTTCTTTGCCTTCTTCTTTTTCCTTCTTCGCTTTTCAGAGGGAAAAGATCTCCTCGTCTTCACTTCAGCAACCAGATTTGCTATACGTGGCATTATTTTTGTGGTCCTACTTGCTGAGGAAAGTCCTCTCGAGCAGCAGTTGCAGCCATGATGGAGAGTCTTGAGCCATTTTGATATTTCGCCCCTCGTCTCGTTTGCCTTTTCAAATAGTTACGCAGTATGATCCGTATCCTTAGCAATCTTGGGTGGTGAGAAAATAAAGAAAATATTGGGGTTATAATAAAGAAATATTTTGCAAACATTTTCAAAATATTTTGACAGATCATCTTAATATTGATTTGAACATGTTCATTTTTTGAATGTTTAGAAAAAAAAAAAATCTCAACATTTGAGAAATGGGCAACTAGCGGCCCGGGCACTGGCCACACTCTGAGGGGCCCCTTGATTAATTAAAAGTAAATGGAAGAAATAAATTACTTAAAAACAAATACTTTTTACAAACCCCCCAAAATCAAGAAACATTAATAAAAATGTGTTTTCCACAAACAAGGGCAAACATTGAAAAAAAAAATATGTATCGTAAATCCTCCCCAATTTCTTTCTTTTTTACTGAAAAAAAAAATCTTCAGCTATGGCCGACCACATTCTGATGGGTCCCCTGATTAATTAAAAATGAATCAATAAATAATAACAGGGGAATAATGAACAAATATTTTGCAACTATTTTCAAAACATTTTGAAAGCTCAGCTTGATATTGTTTTGAACATTTTCATTTTTTTTTTATGTTTAGAAAATAAAAAATAGACAAAAAAAATGGACAACCCACACTCTGAGGGGCCCCTTGATTAATTAAAAATAAAGAAATAAATGACAAAAAAGAGGCTTTTATTGCGATCATGTGACCACTTGTTGCTAGGCAGAATATGTGGAGCACAATTGTGTGTGGGCGGCACGGTGGAGGAGTGGTTAGCACGTCCGCCTCCCAGTTCTGAGGACTCGGGTTCGAGTCCAGGCTCTGGCCTTCCTGGGTGGAGTTTGCATGTTCTCCCTGTGCCCGCGTGGGTCTTCTCCGGGAACTCCGGTCTCCTCCCACATTCCAAAGACATGCATGGCAGGTTAATTGGGCGCTCTGAATTGTCCCGAGGTGTGCTTGCGTGAGTGTGGATGGTTGTTCGTCTCTGTGTGCCCTGCGATTGGCTGGAAATCAGTCCAGGGTGTGTCCCGCCTACTACACGAAGCCAGCTGCGATAGGCTCCAGCACCCCCCGCGACCCTTGTGAGAAATAAGCGGTCAAGAAAATGGATGGATAGGTATGCAAATCTGCAAGTACCACACTGCATATGTATGGAGGAATAGACTGTATTTTTAAGTGGTAATATCACCGTTCACCACTCGTTGGCAGACATGGCTTGCACTGGGTCTTATACTGACTGCCTGAATACTTTTTTTTCTGATACAGTGGACTATTCTGTCTTGTTACTATGCAGCCCATTGATTTGAAAATGTTGCTGTAAATGAAAGCCAAAGAAGGAAGATACATCATCGTAAACATTTTTTTTTTTAAACTGGACTACTCAAGGAAACAGGATTTTGTTCATAAATAAGGCTCATGCCAGAGAATCAAACATTAGGTCAGAAAATACCACTTGATCAGTTTTTAAAGTCAAGCTGTTGCTGATTGTAATACCAGGCCACAAACCTCACCACATTCACGTGAATTTGTTGTCTTTTTTTTTTTTTTTTCCTTCCCAACATGACAAGGTCGGCTAAAAGTGCGTGACGGTTAACAACATCCTCTCTTATAATTGTGTTTTTTTGTTTTGCTTCCCGTGCAGAGAGCGACGACTCCGGCTGCGTGCTGCTCAACACGTCCAGGAGGGTAAGCCTCAAATGACTTCATTAATACCAAAAAAAAAAAAAAAAAAAAAAAAAAAAAAGGGTTGTAACGAGCTCGCGGGCATCGCGCTCATTAGCGGCAAGGTGCACGGAAGGACTTTCTGCAACTGTCATCATACCTGCCGTATGTTTGTGAACGTGATTCTGACAACCCAGACGCTCTGCTGTCACACTCGATATCTTCTCTTGTAGATGTAATATCTTAAAAGATGTGTTCTGTCTTTTCTATTAATTCTATATAGCTTGTAAACTAAGCTTAGTTTGTCGGTTCTCAAATGAGCATTTTTAATGTTTACCTGCATATCCTCAGTGCTGCAGCTCCGTATGTTGTGCATGCCGCTTTTGATCTCACGACGTTATTTCCAAAAAAATAATACGCGCAGTTGACGAGAGCCCGAAATAGCCGCCCTCCCGCTTCTCCAGACGCGCAAACAAACACAGTGTGACAATGCGGTGTGTCACTATGTCTTCCATAAAGACATCCTTTCATGTTTTGCAAAGAGCAGCGGGGGCTTCCACCCCGTCTTGGGGGTTTTGTCAATCCCTCGATCAATACTGCTGGAGGGGGGGAGCGCGGGTTGGATGTCTACGCTCCGTATCGAACCGCAGTCATCTGGCCGTCCATTCAAGCGTCTCTTGAAAGATTCGGAGGCTGCCTTTTGACTTTTTGGGTGGCAAAGTATTGAGTAAAGGGGGCGGAGGGAGATGAATACATTTATATTTTTAATAAATTTGCAGAAATTTCACGATGGAGCATTATGTTTAGAATTTTTACACAAAAAAAAAGAAAATTCAAATTGTTGCCTAACAAAGGGGAAATTTGAACACTGCTGTTAGCATGCTAACATTTAGCACACATTATTAATGCCGTAACATCTTACACCTCACTTGCTATTGTGCTACTGAGTACATAAAGGTGATAAATGCTACAATGCTAACAGTTTTATAACAAGACAGCAAAAATGAAGACAAAAACTTAATAAGATTTTACATCATGCGCTGTTGTTATGTATGATTTGAAATGAGAATTGACAACATTCGAACATGCTAACATGTACCATTCTAACATCCAAAATGCTAAAATGTTAATCCCGGTAAACCTTGCTGTCTATATCAAATGCTAACAGTTGTAGCTTAGCTAGCAATGCTATTGCGGTTTGCGCGGTGATTGCTAACATGCTAACACAGTTCGTCTGTAAATACGTAGCATGCTAACATGCAAAATGCAAAAACGTTAATCCCGGTAAACCTTGCTGGCTGTACCAAATGCTAACAGTTGTAGCTTAGCTAACAATACTAATGCAGTTTGCGCTGCGATTGCTAAGATGCTACCTGTTGCTAATAATAACAGCAATGTCTGTGTGGCACAGTACGTGAAGCTGATGAACTTCGAGGAGGAGATCCGGGCCCATCGCGACCTTGACGGCTTCCTGGCTCGCGCCAGCATCCTGTTGGACGAGACGGCGGCGTCGCTGGACGACGTCCTGAAGAGAATGCTGAGACACGTCGGGCAGGACGACAACGCCCCGGAGCCCGGGTGCAACTTTGAGGACATCATGAGTTTGCTCTTCACCGACGCCGGCGCGCAGGAAGTCAACGGTGAGTACGACCTTCAACCTCCTGAAGCTATCGACAACTATCTGTCATTCATAGACAATTCTGTGAAACGATCTTAAATGTCCCACTCTGAACACTAGAAGTAGCTGAAACCATCTTCAATTATTGGAAGCTACGTAAAAATACAAAATTATCGACTACTATGCAAACTTATGGACAGAGTACAAATATGTAAAACTAATCTGTATTTTAACTCGCGCGAGCCGCCTAGTAGGACCACCGGATGGGCGGCAGGCGACCCCTGCGCCCACGCCGTTGACACCTGGGCCAGGTGATAATTGAATGGTGCCACCCGTCGCTAACTGAGCTCCTCGAAGGTCTCTCCAACATGGCAGTCGGCCGCCACTCCAGCCAGCGCTTGCCACCGCCTCATTCCTGTGAGGAGAGGCTCTTCATGCGCACAACAATTATAGACTTTTATAGAAATGTAATTTTAGTTGGTCAGATGGGAGCTTCAATTTATTTTTCCTGGTCATGTAAACCACTTGTTGCTAGGCAGAATTTGTGGAGTAGCATATGTAAATAGCAGCTAAAGGTCAGCAGCATTACTATAAATAATTTGCAAATATCTACAAATATTTTATTAAAAAGTATGAAAATTAACTAATCTTTTTACACTATCTTTCGACCAATTGTTGCTAGACCATGCCCATATTTAGTCATTAAATCACAAAAAACCGTATGGAAAAAAATGGTGCCCAGATGCGCTTCCCTTGTAAGGTAATCACTTGTTGCTCGGCAGAATTAGTGAGGCACTGAATTTTGTGCCTCTGAACTCAATAAATTGTCATTACACCATTAAAAAGTAAGAATCTGTGGGAGTCCTGAGGCTTTTATTGCAGGTCATGTGACCACTTGTTGCTAGGCAGAATATGTGGGGCACAATTGGGTGTGATCCCAGGCTCATATTTTATTATTAAAACACTAAAATGTATGAACGAATGCTGCTCAACTATAGCTTTGTGACTATCTGTTGCCAGGCAGAATTTGTGGTGCACAAACTTTTGTGCCCCACAACCCCATTTGTAGTCATTACGTCACTAAAAAGTAAGGACAAAAGAGAGGGCGGATATTTTCTTTCCTTATAAGGTGATCACTTGTTTCTAGGTAGAATTTGTAGAGCAAAACTACACCTCAAATGTTATCCTTAAATATTTAAGTAACAACAAAGGGAGCTCGGAGGCTGTGCTTTGGTTATGTGATCACTTGTTGCTAGGCAGAATTCGTGGAGCACAACCATTACTGATTTTGACCGAGAGAGGGGGGAAAAAAGTTTTTGTTTTTTATCTTCAGCATACCGCCATCTGCTGGACGCTATTATGCAAAATTTCCAGCGCACTCAATAGTAGTGTGCCGGAAAATAAATGAAGATTTATGGAGCATTAATTGGAAATATGAGCGCTGTCACACGTTGAAGGTCAGTGTAACATTTATGAGGTGGATATATTTAAGCAGGACTTTCCTTTGCACAACTTTTTTAATGGGAGAGGAGACGCACTGGAGTAACCCTCTCGTTAGCTCCGCGTTGGTGAGGGAGACTTTTAATTCGCCCAAAAAATAACTCAAGCAGCTTTTCTTCCCGAGGAAACATCTTAGCAGCAACAACAACAACAATCATGGCCGACGCAAGCAAGCCAGGAGCTAATTAGCGGCGGCGGCGGAGCTGCAGATGTGATGTAACGATTTGTCAGTTATGCAAGCAAACACACCGCCGATTCGCATTCGGTGAGAAAAACATGGCACATTACAAACACTTCTGATTGGAAAATATAGCCATTTAGCAACAAAATCGCTCGTGATGCTTCCCGGTCGCCTGTTGCCGGGCAGATGCAGCGATTGATTATTAGCCTGTTTTCTTGATCATGTGATCACTTGTTGCTAGGCGGAGTTCATGGGGCACGATCGTGTGTGCCCACAGATTTATTTGTCATTTAAATCGCCAAAAAGTACCCCAAAAAAATGAGTTCAGATGTTTGTTTGTTTTTTCTGGTCACATGACTACTTGTTGCTAAATAGAATTTGTGAAGTGCAATCATAGCAATCGTTTTACTGATTATGTGACCATTTGTTGCTGCACATTACTGGGGCACAATCATGTGTTCCCCCCAATTTTATAATTTGTTGTTCAAGCACACAAAAAAAGTCATGTGAAAACTTGTTGCCAGGCAGAAGTCGTGGGGTACTGTACTAACCATAAAAGAGCAAATGTTCATTTTTTTTACCTGTGACTTTTCTGTCCTCCTCCTTCTTCTTCCTTTGTTTTGCACGCAGACAGTTTTGTTTTCTTTGACGACGGTAAGCGAACACGAGAGCAAAAAATTTCATATATCATTTTTTTTCCGCCCGTATCCCCATCACAATCTGTCACGTCGTCATTCCACCCGTGAATACTCGTGACCCCGTCCATCCGCCTGGATCTTCCTCCCCGCCCATGTCACGGCTAATCTTAGCCGTTAGCCAAATGGCACCTTTATTGTCACATTTTTGTTGAAAACATAGCCTGTTTGTGAGCAAAATTGAAAAATAAGGAATAAATCACTTGTTTGTTTGCTAGGTTGCAAGCTACTTCCTGGCTCGTGGAGCATAACGTAAGATGTGGTGTTCTTAGCCAGTTAGCGTGACATGTAGCATCTTATTTACCATTTTGTGATTTGTTAGTTTGCAAGCCACGTTGCTCTTGGGGAATAACGTAAAGTAAAAAAACAAAACGTAAGTAAACCTAACGAGAATGTCTTATAATCGTGAGTTAGCGTGTTTGTCATTTGCGTCGTATGTCAGTTAGCAAGCTACTTCCTGGTTTGCGGAGACTTTACAAAATGTGGAGTTAGCATGACATGTTAGCGTTATTATTTGTGTCGTATCCTCGTTTGCAAGCAACTTCCTGATTCTTAGGGAAAACGTAAAATGTGAACATAGTTTTGTTAGTATTTTAGCAATTCATGTTAGCGTCATATTTGTTGTTTTTGTTACATGCTAGTTTGTAAACTACTTCCTGGTTCTTGGAGAATAACATAAAATTTGAATATAGTTTCCGTAGTATTTTAGCATGAGATGTTAGCATCTTATTTGTTGTTTTTGTTACAATCTAGTTTGTAAACTACTTCCTGGTTCTTGGAGAATAACAAAATGTGGAACTTGGCTGGTTTTCATAAGCGAATATTTTACAATTGTGAGTTCGCACAACATGTTAGCGTCCTATTTATAATGTTTCCTAGCGCGACGGCGTTACATAACTGCAATTTAGCGTGACATGTCAGCACCACTCGACCTCAGTGTCACCGTACGATTGGCGTCCTCACGGATTTGCACCCCTCTCCCGCGTCCACCCTTCATCGGCGTGGTGTGACATCATCAGCATGCCGCGCGCCGATTGGCCCGTGATGTATTTGCCTCCATATAGGATAAGTGTTTCATCTGCCACCTCGTCTCATTTAATCACCTCCTTCACCGGGCCCTCCGCCGGCCATGAGGGAAAACCAATCATTCCTCTGTGCGTGTGCGTGCGTGTGTGGGTGTGTGGGTGTGTGGGTGGGGGTGTGTGCGTGGGTGCGTGCGTGTGTGTGTGTGTGTGTGTGTGTGTGTGTGTGTGGGTGTGGGTGTGTGTGTGTGGAGGGGGGGGGGGGGGGGGGGGGGTTGTGACAGACAGTTAATCTCCGAGGCTGCATAAGATTGTGGGGTTTTATTGAGGTCACCTCCAAAAGATGCTCCTCAACCTGCTGCGCACCTCCAGCCAATACAACATATATTAGAATCCACATTTGGATTATTACAAGGCACATTTGTAATATGAGGCCGATTTGGGACAGTCCTCGTGTGTGATTTCGAGCCAAAGTTAAGGTTTAAAAAAAAAAAGGGTTAGGGTTTCAAATTGGAGCTTGAAGGCAAAGTTGGGGTTTCAAACAAGGGTTAGGTGTCAAAGTCGGGAGTTGGTGGTGTCAACTTAGTTAGCTCAATTCAATTAGAGCTTCCAAAGAGGAGTTAGGGTTTCAAATTGGGTTTCAAATAAAAAATTAAGGTTGGCCTTTCAAATCAGGTTTTTAAGAGTTAGGGTTTCAAATTAGGGTTTTAAGGGAGGGTTGGGGCTTCAAATTAGGGTTTCAAACCTTGGTTAGTCTTTCAAGTTAGGGTTTTAAGAAACAGTTAAAGTTTCAAATTAGGCTTTCATGAGAGAGTTGGGGTTTCAAAAGCGAGTTTGTTTCAAGCCTGAGTTTGGTTTTCAAATTGGACCTGTGAGCAAAAATTGTTGGGTGATTCCTGACTGAGGTTTTGCGCTGCGTCAATAATTGAATTGAACTGAAACTTTTTTTTCTGCCTCGTCCTTCTCTTCCCGCTCGTCTTTTATCAGCGGCCGCCTCATTCCGCCTTCCCGCCAGTGGTCTCCATGGCGACGGCCATCATTTTTTTTCCGCCGTCGACGCGAGCCGCTCAATTCGCCGAGACGGCGCACGTGATGGGGGAAACAAACGCATTGCAAATCCAATCAAAGCCAAAAAAGAATGAAGGGTGACTCATGAATATTCACGAGCAGGAAGATTCTCCCGTGCAATCGGAATCAAGCACGTCTGTCGCCTGCTGACCAAACCAGCCGACATCCAGTCGAACGCCGGCTCATTGGCAGCACATCTTTTTCTGCATTTTGGCCTCCATCACGGATGGGTTCAAGTGAAGTGAAGTCAAGTTTGGTTAGGGTTTGGAATTATGGCTTTTAGACAGAGTGAGTGTTTCCAAGGTTTCAAATCAAGTTTTGAAGCCTAGATTAAGGTTTCACATTAGGGCTTCAGATAAGGATTTGGCTTTCAATGAATATTTAAGGTTTGAATTTAAATTTTTGAGACAGAGTTAGGGTTTCAAATTAGGGTTACAGTTTCTGAGTAAGGTTATGACAGGGTGAGTGTTTCTAACTTTAAACTACAAAAATTTCCACGGAAATTTTGGATGTGACTGCTGACTCTTGCAATGGCACTTGGCACTTCATTTATTAGCACTTTTCCACCTAACAAGGCCGTCAAAGCGCTTTACATTTTTGACAACCCATTCACCTACTGATGGTGCAACATCAGGAGCAATCGGGAGTTCAGTATCTTGCTCCAGGATACTTTGACGTGGTCACAATGGCATGGGATCGAACCCACAACCTCTGGGTTGGAAGACAACCACCATACCACTGAGCCATGCTGCCCTGCAAGGTGGAGAGCCGCATGCACTGAACAGTTTGCCAAATCCTGTTGAAATCAGGGCAGTTCTGGGTCACTTCCTGTTGAAATCAGGTCACTTCCTGTTTATTTTAGGCCACTTCCGGGTCACTTCCTGTTGAAATCAGGTCACTTCCTGTTGATTTTAGGCCACTTCTTGGTCACTTCCTATTGAAATCAGGTCACTTCCTGTTGATTTCAGGCCACTTCTGGGTCACTTCCTGTTGAAATCAGGTCACTTCCTGTTGATTTTAAGCCACTTCTGGGTCACTTCCTGTTGAAATCAGGTCACTTCCTGTTGAAATCAGATCACTTCTGGGTCACTTCCTGTTGAAATCATGTCACTTCATGTTGAAATCAGTCAGTTCCGGGTCACTTCCTGTTGAAATCTGGTCAATCCCTAGGTGCTTGATTTGTGGATCTTTTCCCCCCTTCTCTATTCATTCCTATGGGACTTTTTGTTTTTTTTGGGGTTTTTTTTTTTTTGGGGGGGTGATTGCGTCGCCATGGTAACTCGGAATTCTGGAAAAAAAAGAAATCCCCGCCGAGTCAGATCGAGCTGCATCTTTAGATACCTCATTTGTGTCGGTACGTTCAACGGTTCGGGCCGCATTTTGTCTGGAAAATTTTGGTCAATAAAAAAATAATAAACGCCGTTTTCGACGATAGTAATATGTGCCTCTTTTGCCTCGCAAGCGGCTCCGTAGAAGTCACGTAAATTAAACTTTCCATCTTTGGTTTCAACTCGACAAAGTTTAGGTTTCAAATTCACGTCCGGGTTCTGGTTTTGAAAGAGGATTTCAAACAAGGATTTTAGGCTTTTAAATTAGCGTTTCATTAGTAGTATTTGGGTTTCAAATTTAGGTTTCAAGGAAGAGTTAAGGATGGCTAAGGTTTGAACTCAGAGAAGAGTTTTCAAGTCTGGGTTTGGGTTTCAAATTTGAGTTTAGGAAGCGTGTGCGTGCCGGCATGTGCGACGTTCAACTTGACCTCAAAGCTCCTCTCACGTGCTCCCTTCATTGTCGTATGTTCTTATTACGTGTCGTTGCATCTTCTTTTCTTCTTCCGGCCAGTTCACCTTCTGTCCGAGACCATCCAGGGCGTGACGGCCACCGACACGGGAATTCACTACCAGCAGTCCTGGCTCTGCATCCTGTGAGTACCGGGAAACCAATCATCAAGCCACATGCCTCTTCACCAAGACATTTGATTACGTCACCATCGGAACAACTGGACCAATATTTTGCATTTTTTATGTAATCGGCTGGAATGTCTTGATTTGCTGAATCGATCAATACTTGCAGCCTTGACGTACTTGTATTGTGTGCGTGTGCGAAGGTGCAACCTGAAGAACCTCCAGCGGCGCCACGTGTGCATCTCGCGGCTGGAGAGGCCTCAGAACTGGGGGGAGAACTGCTGCGAGGTCCGTTACGTCATCCTGGTCCTGGCGCCCCTCAAAATGGTACCAAAAAAAAAAAAAGCTCTTACTTTTCTTTATCTTATATAGTTTTTATGTATATATTTTTTTATTTATATAATTACATTTTTATGGGATTTATTTTTGTATTTTAGAATATTTTATATTTTATTGACTTAAACTGATTTTTTCTTAGTTCTTTTTTACACTTATGTGAGAGAAAAATGTGAATCATTGTAGACTGTGTGATTACTGTGCAGTAAACATACATTGCTTCCAGTTTATCTAGTTAAGAATCAATTGACCATTTTTATTCTATATATTATAATTTCTGATCCTTTAAAATGGTATGGTTCATTTTCTTGTAAAGATTTGAAGTATTCTGTGTGCCCTGCGATTGGCTGGCAACCAGTCCAGGGTGTCCCCCGCCTACTGCCCAGAGCCAGCTGAGATAGGCGCCAGCTCCCCCCCGTGACCTTTGTGAGGAATAAGCGGTCAAGAAAATGGATGGATGGATGGATGGATGGATACCTTTTTATACTTTTAATATAAATATTTTTATTTGTATAAATTACATTTTTATAATATGTGATTTATTTTTGTATTTTAGAATAATTGTTATTTTATTTACTTAAACTTTTTTCTTTTAGTTCTATTATCATTTATTAATTATTTAGTTTATAGACATTTTTTTATTTATTTTCATAGTTATTATTTCTACATTGTCTTTTTTCCTTATTTTTATTTTATAAAGTAGTGTAAATATACCTTTTATACTTTGACTACAGTATATGTATTTGTTTGCATTATATTTTTTCAATTTGATTTAGTTTGACATTTTTAGTAAATTTTAGCAAATATTTTTAGACTTAGTTTTTTTTATTTAGTTCTTATTTTATTGTATTGTAGTTTTTTTCCCCCCTTGCATTTCTAGCCATGTATTTTGACACGCGTACACGGTGAAGGTGGATTAATCACCGTCCTGCCCTCGGGTGGCTGATTATTTTTTCTGTTAGTCTCTGCTGGACGCCGACGCCTTTTGGTCTCGTTAACTCAAACGAATATGCGGAATGAAATCCCCACAAAGGAAATACTGCCAACTTGTTTCTTTTTCCGATGCTGTGACACTGTAACATCAAACAAACCGTATTGACAAATATGCAACATTTCCGCTCTCATCTTGCGAACGCCTTCTGCCTTTTTTTTTTTTTCCCTATGGCGCTTTTGATTCCCAGTCGGCGGGATTTGTGCTGGTGGGTTCCCCCGCTTTGTATTCCGACTCGGGCTGAAACAAATTACAGCGGCGCGGGGATCCCGCCCAGTCACGGCGGCAATTATTTTCATCCCGGTGCAGCAAAAGTGTCGTGTCGCATTTCACAAAGTGGCCTCTTGCTCGCTTTGCCTCCGTTTGCACGCCACCTGACCACAAGGGATTCAAAGCTCTATTTTTTTTTTTTTTTTTTTTACACCGGTAAATGCAAAATAGGTATGAATTAGTCACAACATGGCAGTTTAGAAATCCGTGGTCACAGTTGGATCCACAACAATCCGATCCAATTCTTTTGCAACCCAAAACAGCACATTTTTTCTTTTTTTTATGTTTTGAATCCTAACCTGTTTTTGTTTCCTTTATTTTATTTTATTTTTTTTAATATCCCCGCTGAGGAATCAATAAAGTTTTATGAACTCGGATGCTAATGCTAGCATTTAGTTGAAGGCCAGTCCAAGTAAAAAGCGCGTTTGAGTGCGCAGTTTTGGATGAAAAGGTCACTTTTGATGCCAGCCGGTGAAATATTGATCAAGTATTGATGAAAAATTCCTTTCATGTCTTCTCGGTGGGCTCGTCCATATTTCAGTGCGTCAAGAAAAGCTTCAAGAGTGTTTCAGATGTTCTTGTTGAGATTTTGCCTTATTTGAGGGGTGCGTGCTGAAGGAGAGGGGGTGCACCAACTGTGGCAGGATTTAGAAAGGGAAAATTTTGTGCAACTGCCCTGTCAAGATATTTAAAATGTTTCTTTTCCTTTTTTAGTTTGAGAAATTTCATGGAAGTAGGGGGTGCGCCAACTGTGGCAGGACGTTGTAGGGGGCATGTGACTTTTGACTTTGTTTCGAGGGTGTGCAAGGGGGGTGTGGCAGCACAGTCTCTGTGCGTTGCTTTTAAAAGGTTTGGGGAAAATTCAGAGGGAAAAGTGGGTGTGCCAAATGTGTCAGAATTTTAATGGGAGGGTATGACTTAAGTGTGGAAAATTTCACTTTGGTGCAACCACTCTATTTAAAATGTAAAATTGTACAATTTAGAAAAAAAAAATAATATATATATATATATATATATATATATATATATATATATATATATATATATATATATATATATATATATATTCCACAGGGGCAGGGGTGCGCCAACTGTGGATTGTTTTTTGAAGGTCTTAAAAAGTGTGAAAAATTACACAGTGGTGAAGTAGTGTGACCAGCCAGCCAGGATGTGTATTGCGTTAGAAGTTTGGAAGATTTCACAGGGGCAACGGGTGCGCCAACTGTTTCAGGACTTTGTAGGGAGCATGTGATTTGACTTTGTTTTGACGGTGTGCAAGGGGGAGTGGCTGCACCTCTTTTGAGATGTTGAAGGTATTGCTTTAAAATGTTTGGGTAAAATTTAGAGGGAAAAGTGGTTGCGCCAAATTTGTCAGAATTTTGAAGGGAGGGTGTGAATTAAGTGTGGAAAATTCCACTGGGGTGCTGCCACTCTGTCAGGATGTTTAAAATGGTGCATTTTGTGGGAAAAAAGGAAATGCCACATGGGCAGGGGTGCGCCAACTGTGGATTTTTCTTAATTAACTCATTCACTGCCTTTGACAAGTATACTTGTCAATTGTATTTTTTAGAGCGGTGCTAAATGGGGGCGAATCTGAGCATGCTCCACTGTAAATATCAAACTTGGAAACAACTTTACTGATGCCCAACCACCGGTAGATGACATCATTGCCCCATTTTATAGGAAATAAACACAGTTTCAGAGTCCATGGGAGAAATGGCTGTATTTTGGCAAACCTACATTTTTCTGCTGTCAATTATAAAAGAACGGGACGGGACAAAAAGTAGGGAGTCTATTCTGTTATTTGGTAGATTCGGTTTATATATAATTATTGAATGTAATATCACGTGAGTATTGGAAATGTAAAAATTTTCTATAATGACTGGCAGTGAATGAGTTAAAGGTGTTAAAAAGTGTGAAATTTACACAAAGGCGAAGGGGTGTGACCACTTAGCCAGGATGTGTATTTTATTAAAGGTTTGGGACATTTCAAAGCGGCAGGGGGTGCACCAACTGTCTCAGCATGTTGAAAAAAGTTTAGGACTTTTGACTTTGTTTAGGGGATGTGTAAGGGAGAGGGAGTACACCATGTCTGTTGAGATGCCGAAAATATTTTTTGTGGGGGTGCACCACAATACAAAACTCTATGGAGAAGTAGAATGAAGTTTGTGTAAAAACAATCTTTACAGACATGAGGCGGTGCGCCAAGTGGTTTCCTGCACTCTAACCCCGACGTTGCGTGGCTGTTTTGTCCCGCAGAAGAGCACCAAGACGGCGATGGAGCTGGGCCGGACGTTCGCCACGCTCTTCTCGGACATTTCCTTCCGCCAGAAGCTTCTGGAGACCAAAACCCAGGAGGAATTCAAAGAGGCGCTGGTGTTCCAGCGCCACCAGCTGACGGCGGCAAACCAGCAGCCCACCGCGCTGGGCAAAGAGGAGACCGACCCCCGCAGCCACAAGCCACTCAAGGTGAGCGCACCTCTTCCTGGCAGAGCTTCAGCCAATGAGGCCCTCCCAACCCACATTCACTTCTCGCTTTCATCTTCTAATCCCAGCTTGGTGTTGCACATGCTCAAGTCATGACCTTATTCCCCACGCACCCCCTCTTAACATAACATTGTAATATGGCAAAGAAAAAAAGGCAAATTCCCCCAACCTTCTGGAAACACACACCCATTTCTTATCACTGTAATATCTCCCAAATATTTGTCAATGCCAGTGAAATGGCGCACCCCCTCTAAACAAAGTGACCCAAACTTTTTAAGAAACATCCTGACAGTTGGCGCACCCGCTCGCCCCCACACTTTTTAAGTCACATGACATGCTCCCTTCAAAATCCTGTCAAGTGTTGGCGCACACTCTCCCCCCTTTAAAACGTTTAAAGCAACACACCACTTTCAACACACCATGAAAAGTTCTCCCATTTCATATTCTGACAGTTAGTCTACCTCCTTCCCTGTTCATTTTTTCATGCCAATGAAATGGTGCACCCCCTCTTGCTTGCGCATATCCTAAACTTGACTTGCCTTTAATTCAAAATCCTGACACATTTGGTGCACCTCATCTCCAGCATTTAATTTTCCAAATCCACACACTCCCTTCAACATCCCATTATATTGCGGTGCACCACCTTCCCCCCCTTGCACACACCCACAAAAAAAAAGAACATTTGCTAAACATATTCCAACATCCCTGCAGAAATGATGCATCACACCCACCCCTTTCCCAACCTTTTTTGGCGCACCCCTGGTACAACTTCTAGAAAAATGTCCACATTTCGCCAACCTGCAGCAATTTTGTAGCTTCTCTGTTCTAAAGCGCCCATAAAACCGTCTCCGCTTCTTTCCAGCTCTTCTTCTGCACACAATCAATCAGCTTCCATTCCAAGGACCTCACCGTACATCCCTCAAAGCGCTGACACACACGTGTCATGCTGACAGTTGAGGGCTCGCAGACATTTTCCACTGGTGTGTTTCCTCCACTCGAGCGTTTTGTCGGGTGTCCTTCCTCGGGCCTGAAAAAGAAAGAACAGGAAAGAAAGGAAAGAAAAGGCAAAGTCATTCAATGGAGGAAGGATGCACAGAGGGTGACAAAGTAGAGGAAGGAAGGGTGATGAAGTAGAAGGCAAAGTCGAGGCGGAGTTAGAAAAAATAAAATAAAATAAAAAATTAAATGAGGTTTTGTGCCCAAATTAGAAACCTCAAGTCCATTAAATTAAAAGAATGGGAATGAATTTTATTTTTTTCTATTAATTGCTTTTTAATCTTGTCTATTTTGGCTCATTTCATTTTTCAAATTTATTGTTTTTCTTTTTATTCTTCGACTATATTTTTTTCCAGACTATAATTAATTAGCAATAGTAATTTAATGTGTACTGTGATCTGGAATAGTTAAACATCATTTAATTGATTAATTTATGTTTCTGCACAAACTCTTATTTAGAGAAAATTCTAAATTTATTTAAAATTTGTGTATAATCTGAATTAGGTGCAAACAAAATGAATGCAAAAAATGTACATTATTAGATATAATTGATGAATACAATATATATGAAATTAATTCATTAAGAATACAATTAATAGGTACATTTACTAATTTAATTTAAATGTGAATTACACTATACAAAATTACTTCATTGATTCTATTAAATATATGAAGCTCAATACAAATATTTCTGATCCCATTTCTCATTTAAATGAAAAAAATGGGCAATTTAATGTATTTAGAGAAAATCATGAATTAATTTAAAATTTGTGTATGATCTGAATTGCAGACAAATGAATGCATAAAATAAACATTATTAAATACAATATATATTAAATTAATTCATTTAAATATATATAAAATGCACTTTTACTAATTTAATTTAAATGTGAATTACATTATACAAAAATGTTTTTGAAAGTGTATTACACAATTATTTCATGAATTGTATTACTTATATTAAGCTCAATACAAATATTTCTAATCCCATTTCTCATTTAAGTGAAAAAATGGGCAATTTAATGTAGAATTTAACAATATACTGCCTACAGGAATTAAAAAGAAATACACAGTCTCTAATTATCCTCAAAATTTTACAATATAAATACTTAAAACAACCTAATTGAACTGAATATATCCAACAAAAATCAGTCTGTGGATATCCGCTGTCCCTCAGTTGCCGGTTGCCATGTCGACGATGCCGAGCCGCTCGGGTCGTCCTGCACCGTCGGGTCGCAACGACCTCATTAACAACAACAACCCCCCTATGTGCTCCCCTTTTGTGTTCCTAGTGTACAGACTTCTTCCTAGCGGGCCGCGGGATTTACGAGGACCTGTGCCGCCGCCTTCCTCTCTACGCCTCTGACTTCACAGATGGTACGAGTCACCCGCCGCCTGGTGTCGCCTAAACTAAGATAAGCTAAGTGTCGCCAAGCTAAACTAAGCTTCTTGTCTGTGCCAAAAGGCACGTTAGCCTCTTAACGTCCTGCCGCTAATATTGACGCGTCAACATGATAGTGGTATTTGGTGAATATTCTGTTTCCAAGTGCCACCTGTGTCACCTAAATCATAAATATCAATGGTATGCTAATATAAACTCAACAGAAAGTCAAACCCACTTCCTGTGCGGTGTCTTGCTAGCCACATTATCTTGTGTTTGCCAAATAATCTGCTCAAATTAAATGCTAACCCGCCTCGTGTGTCCTCGTTAGTGTTTATTAGCCGTATTAGCTTGTTATCTCCAGAGATTCTGTCCAAACTTGACGCTAACACACGTAGCTAACCAGCTTCCTGTGCATTAGCAACATTAGCAAATAATCTGCCCAAATTGAATGCTAACTCGCCTCCTAGTGTTTGTTAGCCGTGTTAGCTTCTTATCTCCATAGATTTTGTCCAAAATTGACGCTAACTCAGGTAGCTAACCAGCTTCCTGTGCGTTAGCAACATTATTAAATAATCTGTCAAAATCTGATGCTAACCCGCCTCCTGTGTCATAGTGAGTGTTTGTTAGCCATATTAGCTTCTCTGTAGATTCTGTCCAAAATTGACGCTAACTCAGGTGGCTAACCATCTTCCTGCGCGTTAGCAAAATTAGCAAATAAGCAGCCAAAATTTGATGCTAAACCTATGTGGCTACCCTGATTCCTGTGCTTGTTCGCCACATTAGCTTGCCCAAATTTGATGCTAACATAGCTAAGCATTTTTGGGGGGAAAAAAAACAAAAAAACGTAAAAATGTGTGATTCTCAGTTTTTGCTATTCAGTTTGTTTTGATGAGGCGCAAAATGCTAATTTTGTCTCGCTAACTGCTATGCCAAACCGCTTATTTTGCCTTGCTTTTCTAGTGTGTTAGCCACGTTCAGCTTGTGTTCTTCAAATCTTCAAATCTGTTATCGTTGCCACATGCTAACTAGCTGCTAACAATAGCTGTTGTAACTGCGAAATTTGTTACAAACTCCATTAGCAAATGCTTGTTAGCCACATTAGCATGCGATTTTTCTGTGTGCGCTTGTCTCCCCCTGCAGGCATCGTGGGTAACAACAAGGCCCTGTTGAAGTACCTGACCACGGCCATTTTCCTGTACATCGCCATCCTGCTGCCCGCCATCGCGCTCGGCTCGCTCAACGACGAGAGCACGCGCGGCGAAATCGGTACCAACAGCTTACCTGTCACCACTGACCCGGCTACATAGTCGGGCCTGATGATAGCAATAATGTACTTGTCATCACGTTACAAGTAAATGAGTCCGAAAACTCTACCGACAGACTGATAACAATCTTTATGTTCTTTAGCCAGAAAACGGCACTGACTGACTGCGTGGTAGGACCTGATGACAATAATCTTTATTTACATGAGCCAAAAATTTCTACTGACTGTGTGATCGGGCTTGATATCGACACAAGCCCTGTATCGGAGCCATAAAACACCACTGGCTGCATTGTCGGGCATGATGATGGCAATCATGTACTAAGTGAGGCAGACAACACTTTTGACTGACTGCACGGTCGGGCCTGATAACAATCTTTACGTTCTTGAGCCAGAAAACAGCACTGACTGACTGCACGGTTGGGTGTGATGACAATAACTTTAATGTACTTGAGCCCATAAACAGGTCATAGTCGGGTCTGAACATTAGCAATAATCACGTACTTGTCTTTACGGAAAACCACACTGACTGACCGTGTAGTTGCGCCCGTGGAGAATAATTTGAGCGTATTTAAGCCATAAAACATCATTGGCTGCATCGTCGGGCCTGATGGCAATGTCCCTCATGTTCTTGAAGTGTAAAAGAACACTGACTGACTGCATAGTTGGGCCTGATGACAGTTATCCTGGCGAATTTGAGCTTTTAAACAACACAGACTTTCTGCGTGGTCGGGCCTGATGAGCGCGTTTGTGTTTTCCGTGCTGGCGCGATTTTTTTTTTAGCAAGCGCTTATGTTTGTGACTGCTGACATCGCAACTCGTTTGGGAGACGGCCCGGAAACCTGCAGCCTGCGGCGCACGCACACACATACACGCTATGAAAAATGGTTTTCATTTTACGAGCGGTGTTATTACATTGACGGTTTCTCTTGGGAGTATTTTTGCCACATTATCACTCCTCAATATTCCGTGTCTGACCGTGCGTGTTTTTTCTCTCTCCGTGTGTGTGCGTGAAGACGTGAGAAAGACCATCATCGGCCAGTCCATCGGCGGCGTCATCTACTCGCTGTTTGCCGGTTCGCCTCTGGTCATCCCGCTCACCACGGCCCCACTCGCCATCTTCATAAGTGGTACGCTCTCCCCGTCCAAAACAAACCAAATTTGGAGCACAAAAAAAAAAAAAAAAATCCCTTTTGAGACAACACCAATATAGCAATTTGACATTCACTAAAAAAAAATGTGTATATGTAATAGAATTAAAATTTTTATTGTATTTTATTTATTTAATCAACACTAAAACAAGTTTATACTGATTTTTTTTTTTTGACAAACTGCATTTTTAATTATATTAGTGTAATTTGTTTCTTAATTCATTTTTGTTCTTTTTTTTTTTAATTGGATCATCACCTTAAGAGACGTTTTTTATATGCATAAAAAAACATCCCAGCAGTTTTTCATTGACTTTTTTTTTAATCATTTTTAATTTTAAAAACACTCATCTGATTTGTTTTTTTAATTTATTGTAATAAATACCTGTCTTCTTATTTTTGTTTATAAAAAAATGTATTAAAAAATAATTCAATAATAAAAATTAAATAAATTAAAATGAAGTCAATTTTACACCAAACAAAGAATATGAATTAGACTAAAATATTTATAAATATTCATATTTTATATAAATATATTCTTTCAATATAAAGCATTTTTTAGTAGTATTTTCAACTATTTTCAATACAAAATATAAAATAACTATAAAAAATAAATATTCTAAATATTTTAAATACATTTAATTGTATTATCACATAAATGCATTATTAGTACAGATTTTTATGAATAAAAATAAAATGACAGATAAATTCAAAATGAATGAGAATAAACAACATATTCCAAAAAAATCAGGGACAATAATAAGATCAGTACAAAAAGCTTAAAAAAGAAATAGTCCAACATAAAATCATTACATATACTGTAATAAAATCAGTATTAAAAAAAAATAAAAAAAATCATTATACGAAACATTAGACATCTTCGTTGTGTTTTACGATATTCATATCCATTCCATTATTTCCTTGAGGTGGAAATGTGCCTGTTAGTGTATACAAAAGAACTTCACTGGGTGTCCCAATATTTTTGCCCCAAGCCATTTTTTTTTCTTCCCCACCACAAATATCAAGTGTTGTACTTGATGATGATGAGGATGATGTTGTTGATTGTCGGTGCTCCCTGCTGAACGAACGATGCTAGCCGCAGCGGCACCCGTAACTAAAAATCCGTTTTTGTTACTTAACAGCTTGCTTGGGCACCCCGCAGCTCGTGCAAGATGGCCACTGGCCTGCACACGCACATCAGCAAACACACACACACTGACTCAGGCCCATGGTGGTTTTCCCCCGGAATTTCAAGCATCCTGACTCTGAGGAAAGTTGGGGGGGAAAAAAAGGAAAACAGACAGAAAGCCAAACCGCTTATCGTACTGGCTGTACAGTCGGGGCGAAATTTGTAAATGTAGGACAATGATCACAAAACTGCTAGCTAGCCACGATAATGTACTTGAGCCAGCAAACGCCACTATCTGCATATTCGGGTCTGATAGTAAAGAAAAATGCTACTGTATTCGTTGGCAGTGATCCGCGGCGTCTGCGATGACTACCAGCTGGACTTCCCAGCCTTCTACGCCTGCATCGGGCTGTGGAACTGCCTCTTCCTCATCCTGGGAGGAGTCTTCAACCTCAGCCTGGTCATGAAGCTCTTCAAAAGGTATGAACACGTAATTCATTGACTCTCAGTCATTTTTTTCCCAAGCAACCCCCTTCACTCCCAGCTCTTTTACAGGATTTTGACTGATTTTGCAAGGTCCGCAGAATATTGTGTTCTATTGCTTTAAAAACATGCAACCTACCAAAAGAAAGATTAAACTATCTTCGTTCATCAGGGGAAAAAAAAAACTATTTATATCGGTTTCCATTTTGCAGTAATTAGCATTAGAATACAGCTAAGTTGCATCATTAGTCACAAATCTTTTTTAGAACTGTGGTTAAACCAGCTAGTTTCAACATGGCCCTGGTTGATCTCTTATACTCTGCTGCCACCTGCTGTCACCTTGTGTCATAACTACCATTTCTTCAACCGTTATTTTCAGTTGAGAGGCCGTATGCTCAAGCATTAAACCCCCCCCCCAAAAAAAACGTATAAATACGTCTTTGGGACACTTAAAACATTTAAAGTAGAAAGTATTTAGACGTTTTTGGGAGAAAATTTGTTAAAGAAAAAATGAAAAACGAAATTAATAAGCTGTTTTTTCGTTATTTGCAGGTCAACTGAGGAGGTGATCGCTCTGTTCATCTCGATCGCGTTTGTGGTGGACGCCGTCAAAGGAACGGTGAAAAGTGAGTAGCGCATGCTAATGTTAGCGCTAAAGCTAATGGCGTCATGCAGCTTGACTAGACTGCAAAATGGACAGTAGAAAATTTAAGAAAAAAATACAGTAAAATAAGAAAATTATTCCTTCAAATGAGCAAAATTATCTGCCAACATAACAATAAAAATTTACTTAAATTTACCTGTAAGATTTAGAAAAATAAGAAAATAATACAATTCCCATATCAACCACACCGGTCTTGAAAATAGTATTTTTATACAAAAAACAAGTTACCGGTATATTGACTTTTTCCAAGCTGTAATAAATAGAACTATTTTCTTAAAATCGTTCTGTATTTTTTTTTTTTACTCTTGATTAACTTTGCCTGAGTGTCAACCAGGTAAGTAACAGGTCACATTTTTATTGTCTTTGGTATGACCAAGGCCGGTATTGAACCCACAACCTCCAAGTCTGAGGGCAGGCACACGACCATTCACCCGCTGAATTTGGATATCGGAACATTGGAAAGATGAAAAATGAGCTTAGTAAATATAACGAAACCAACAAACTATTGCACTTTTGTCTGATTGTTTTCATACTTGTATTTTTTCCATTTGTCTTATTTCTAGATTACGCAAAATCTTAAAATAAGAAAATTCATCTTATGAAACCCCAGTTCAGACACTCAAGGTTAAGACTGCTTGATCAAATAAGATAATTAAGTAAAAAGTATCAAAACTAAGCACAATGATCTTGTCTGACAATTTCATTTGAAGTAAAAATAACTTGTCAATGCAAAATAAGCAAATTTAGGTTAAATTTAGGAAATTATATCTTAGTTAAGATTTCGTTTTTTGCAGTGATGAGTCTGCTTACGAGCGAGCGTCGATGCTAGCTAGCTAGCTAGCTAGCTTGCATCGATGCTAATGTAGCCTCCTCCATGTCATCCCAACGAATCCGATGAGCTGCCATGCTAATGCTAGCATGACGAGTCAACTCTTATGCTAACGCTAACGTTCATGTGACATTGCAGATTGTTTTGCCGTGTTCTCTTGAAGAACTCCAATTAATGTGGTGTCATTTTTTTTTTTTTTTTTTAAATGAGCGAGAATCCCATATCCCCAAATGTCCCGCTGGCCGTCGCAGCCCTTCATAAATATTTGACGCCATTTTAATTTCCTCAAATGGAGCCCTCGCTAGCTGCTCTGCTATTAGCATAACATTAACCTCCTACTCCGCTAATGCTAATTCCTTCTGCATTTTGATACATTTGTAACGTTGATGAACGAGCGCACATCTTTTTAATAAATCAGTCCCGACAGAGCGGCGTCCATTTTGTTTTGATAGATTGGGGACATGAGGACGCCATTTTCAGAAGCCGTTTTTCATCATCGGAACAATTAAAGTTCAATTTTTGCCATTCCTTTCCAGTCTTCCAGCGGTACTACCACCCACCCACGCTGGGCAACGCCAGCGTGAGCGACGGGCTGCCCCACGTTGCAGTGACGGGGGGCAACGGGAGCGAGCTGGGCGTGGCCACGGTGCTGCACGCCCTACCCGACTCGCTGATCAACTGCACGCGTGAGCGGCCCGTCCTGTGCCTGCTGCTCATGATGGGCACGCTGTGGATGGGCTACACGCTCTACCAGTTCAAGAGGAGGTATGTGGCCACGTGCGGGCCCCGGACTGACTGCATTGTCGGGTCTGGACACAATTACCGTAATGCACTTGGGCGGACGTGATAAGAAAATACTTAACGTTGTCTTTATAGCATTCAAATGAGCCATCTAGATTGTCGGGCCTGATGATGTTAATCCTAATATAATTAGAAACCATCACTGACAGCATAGACGGGCCTGGTACTGAGATACTTTTTATTGTCTTCATTGCATTCAAATGAGCCATTAAACTCCAATGACTGCATAGACGGGCCTGATAACAAGAGTAGTCACATTCTACTTAGAAAACAACACTGACTGCATAGATGGGTCTGATGACAAAGTACTTTTATTGTCTTCATAGTATTCTATTGAGCTATTAATTAAACTCCAATTTCTAGATTGTCAGGCCTGATGATGTTAATCCTAATATAATTAGAAAGCATCACTGACTGCATAAACGGGCCTGATACTGATACTTTTTATTGTCTTCATAGCATTCAAATGAGCCATTAAACTCCAATGACTGCATAGACGGGCCTGATAACAAGCGTAGTCACATTCTACTTAGAAAACAACACTGACTGCATAGATGGGTCTGATGACAAACTATTTTTATTTTCTTCATAGTGTTGAGCCATTATTTAAACTCCAATTTCTAGATTGTCGGTCCTGATGATGTTAATCCTAATATAATTAGAAAGCATCACTGACAGCATAGACGGGCCTGATACTGAGATACTTTTTATTGTCTTCATAGCATTCAAATGAGCCATTGAACACCACTGACTTGATAGTCTGGCCTGATGATAATACAAGTCTGAATTTAAATCATATGACTGCATAGTTGGGCCAGAAAATGAAATACGTTTTATTGTATTTGTAGTTTTCAGTTGAGCAATTAAACTCCACTGACTAGTCGGGTCGGATGGCGACCGATCATGTGTGTCACTCGTGTGTCATTTGTCACTGACAGGCTGTTGCATAGTCGGGTCTGATGACTGCAAATGTCTTGTGTGTTTTTTGTTGTCAGTCCGTTCCTGCACGCCAAAGTGAGGGAGGTGTTGTCCGACTGCGCTCTGCCCATCTCGGTTCTGCTCTTCTCCTTCATCGGATCATACCTGTTCAGCGACATCGAGCGTCAGTACCGCTTCCTGTTTTTCTTGTCACGTGACACAAACACTTGAACTTTCGTGATGGGTTGGCCAGCAGATTATGACGTAATTGTCAGATCACGCTTTTTTAAATAGAAAATTAGGACTTTTTCTTTCTTTATTTTTTTTTTCCCAAAATTGTATTTCATCTAAATAAAAACAAAACACAGTCTTTCTTTAATTCTTTAATCTCAAACTATTACCTTTTAAAACTCCATAAAAACATTTTATTCAAATTTTTAATCATGGAAATAATTGACATTATTGATAGATGGGGTTTTTTCCCTTGGAAAAAGATTAGAACTGTTTTCTAAAAAAAATAGAAACAAATTTAAAATAATCTGACTTAAAATGTAATAATTACTTTAAAAAATGCCCTTTATCTTATTTTTTTGTTTGAAGATTACAATTTTTTTTATTTAAATATAAAACTATATATAGAAAAAAAAAATGATTTTACATCTTAAATTTTTATTTTTTTATTTATTTTATTTTATTTTTTTAAATATTTGATTTGACATCTTTTTGAAAATGACTCTCAAACACTTTAAGTTTCTTGATGGGTTGGCCAGAAGATTATATTATGATGTAATCAATCTTCTTAAATATAAAGATGTTTTGTTTTTTTTTTCCCCGTGGATAAAAGACAGCTTTGTTGTTAAAAGATTAGAACTATTTTCTAAAAAATAAAAACAAATTGGGGAAAAAAAAAATGACTTTAAATCTTGTAAAAAAAAAAAACTTTTAAAAAACATGCCCTTTATCTTAAAAATTAGAACTTTTTTGTTTAAAGATTACAATTTTTATTTCTTAAATATAAAATTTTATCTAGTAAAAAATAGATTTTAAATCTTCAAAAAATGCTTTACTAACTTTTTTAAAGGGATACTTGGCTCATTGAGTCATTTTCAGCAGTAAAACGTTTATATTTTTGTCTTTAATTAATGTAGTAACGTCATTATTTTTCATGTACAATTAATACCTTTAAAAAGTAATTTTTCTACTTGCTGTCGACTGATGATGATATCACCTGTGTTGAGGAAGTCGGTAACGACCAATCATGGCTCAGTTTGCTGACCAAACCCAGAAAACAGGTAAGCCATGATTGGCCGTTAACTTCAGTATGAAGTTTAATATTTGATTGTATATATTTTTTGAAAATGGCTCTCAAACAATGAGTTTTTAGCTGAAAAAATTGCAGTTTAAAACAAGATAAAAATGATCTTAAAACATAAGGAGTTTCCATCAGAAGATTAGTGTAGCCAAAGCTACGAATTTAAATGTGCCACTGATAGCGTTAGCTTAGCGTTGTGTAGCTTGCACACACACATACACATTTACAGGTAATTTAGTGCTGATGTGTTGTGATACGTTCAGGTGCACACAAGCAAACATTTAACCGGAGAACAAAGCGACGAGCGCGCACGTTAATAAGTGGGGCACGCCAGGCCGAGGGAATTGAACGCCGATATATCAGCCTTCTACCTTATTATTAATGTTTGTTTTGAAAAATGGTTCTTCTGAAGATGTTTACTTCATGGACGAAAAGTATGAGCGTCTGCTGCGTGTCCCTGCGGGGAAACACCTCAAGGCCTCGCCGACCTACAAACGCTTACTTCCGCTCCATACGTCATTGATGGAAAAACAATCGTGAAAAAACATTTTTTTTATATTTGGACTTGCCCACCTCAAGGTCCTTCACTGACGGCGACTATAAAAACATTTAAAAAAATAATAAAATCTTTTACGATGTTGTTGTCTGTTCAATTCAGCCTTATTAGAGAAAATAATAATTTGTTCTTCAAAAATCTGATTTATTTAAAAAATCTTTAACAATTTGTTGTAAACAATATTTTTTGTTGGAAGATTATGACTTGTATACAACAATATTGACTTAATTATTGTAATGTTGCCACAACAACTGACTGGAAAAAATATCTAACTTTTTTTTTATGCTGATTAAAAAAATATTGTAAGATGAAAATTTGATTCTAAGAACAATGCAGATTTTTTGCTTGAGAAAAAAAAATATTATTGTATTGTAAGATTACAACTTCATCTCAAATATATGACCATATTGTTGGAATATTATGACGTTTTGTCACAAAAATATTAAACTTTTCGTCTAGAAACAATCGTACTTCATATCTTGAAAAAAACACAAATACAACTATTATTTGGAAGTTTCTTTTTTTTTTTAAATCAGTGCAACTTTTTATCTTGACAAAAATACAAATGTATTGCTGGAAGATTATGACTCCTCAGTAACATTTAACTTACCTTGAAGAAATATGACTTTTTATGTGAAAAAAAAAATCTCCTTAGGCCAGAATTTTTTTTTGACTTTTCGGGAAAAAAAATACTTTTTTATTGCTGGGCAACTTAGATTTTTTTTTCTTAGTAAAATTTACCTTATTATAAAAAAACTTTCTACCTTTCTACCTAAAAATACATGTAAAAATTTTATCTTGAAAAACATGATATTGTTGGTAAATTCTAACTTTGTTTTTCAAGATATCCAAAACATGTTGATTTGTTTTTTTTTTGTTTGTTTGTTTGTTTGTTTTTTTGCAGTTCCCGTGTTTAAAGTCCACAACAAGCCGACGTTCAGCGTGGCGCCGTTGGAGCGCCTGTCGGCCTTGAACGTGCTGAGCGCCATGTGCCTCGGCTTCCTGCTCGCCTTGCTCATCTTCATCGACCAGAACATCGTCGTGTCGCTCACCAATGCGCCCGAGAACAGGTGAACAAAAAACAAACAAACTTTGTTTACAAAAAAAAAAAAAAGTTGCTTCATATGTTGGCTGAGGGCCCGAGCAAGGATTTCAACCAAAACAGGAAGTACAAAACTCACCAAAATAAAACCAGGAACCTTGCCTGACTGAAGCAAACTGATGTCCATGCCAGTGACAGAAGATCAAAACCAAAGCCGTATTTCTGTTTTTAATAAAAATAATAATAATAATAATAATAATAATAATAATAATTATTATTATTATTATTATTATTATTATTATTAATTTGTATTAATAATATTATTTTTTATTTTTTTATTAATTGATGATAATAGTATTAATAATTATTTATTTTTAATAATAATAATAATAATAATAATAATAATAATTTATTATTATTTTTATTATTTATTTTTATAAAATAACTATTGTTATTATTATTTATTTATTAATTTTTATTAATAATAATAATAAATATTGTTAATTTTTATTAATTGATAAGAATTATTTTGCAAATAAAAATAATTGTTATTGTTTTTGTTATTATTATTATTATTATTATTATTATTATTATTATTATGCTGTTGTTGCCTTTGCCTGTTTGAAAAGCCACGGAGGACCTTTGGGGATTTTCGCCGCGTCGCCTCGTTAGCGACAAGTGAGCCACAAAAGTTGACATCTGAGTCAAGAAAGCCTCGTAGCCAAAACAGGAAGTCTAACCTTTTTTCGACCAGTCGGCCGTTCGTCATGTTAACAACGCAGCTCTCTTATCTTGCTCCGTTTGTCACTTAATTGGAGGAACCTCCCCACACGGACAAACCACAGGTCGATGTGAGAGCGGGTACCTGATTGTTATGCCGCCAGGGAACCACAAGTCAAGACAAGTCATCTTTATTTCTATAAGTCATAAATTACTAGCGTATTAACGACAATAAATCGCATCCAAGATTCTTCAAATTATATATAAAAAAATACAAAATTGGTTCATAAATGAAAGGTAGTAAAAGGAACTCCATTGAATTTGCTGATAACGTAGCTGGAACAAACACAGGGAGTCAGCCATTTTGTTTTCAAGCAGCCATTTTAGTAGGCTCATTTTGTAGTCCTGTAGACAAACTGCAACGTTTTCAAAAATTCAGCCCCCAAAGCTACTTTGACTTGGCAAAATGAAATTTTGTAGGGTTGTCTGTCTGTCATGAGTCGACCCGCAGAAAAAAAAAAGTCACAAGATGGCACAAGACACAACAATCCTGACATTTTGGTTTGAAGTGGCCATTTTCTCGGCATTTCTACCATTACAGTTTTTTTTTTTTTTTTTTTTTTTTTTTTTTTTTTGGTCGCGTCTTGCGTCTGGAGCGTAGCAGTTAAGTTTGATGACCGGAGAGGACAAAAAAAAAAAAAAAAAAAAAGTGAAAAGTTGAGCGTCGCTAAAAGTCAGGCGACGTCGCGCTCCGCTTGCCGCCGCTGACATTGATGAATGCGACGGCACGTGTGAGCCGACGCATGGCGGACGTTCTTTCAAGTCTGTGAAGTGTACACACTTCAAATGGATTCCATACCTTCCAAGGTCAATGTCACTCTTATTTTAGTGCTTTGTATCAGTTGTTTTTAGGTCTCAGCAACTATGATACTGTATCCTCAAAATGTTAGCTGAACATATCTCATTACAGCCTGTTAATTCCTGTACATGTAGATCAGTTCTTCTTAATGAACCTGGGTTCGATGGAACCTTGGCTGAGTCAGTCTTGGGGGGGGGGGGGGTTGGGGGGGGGGGTCCAAGAAAACACACCTGACTCAAATGATTCGTGCTGATAGGCTCCACTTAAGCCATCATTGGCTGCGTTGCTTGGCCCGTATCTGTGCTGCAGGGAATTTGGTGCGCTCAATAGTCAACTTTTACTTGAACTTGTACTTGTACTATGTTGAGCAAAAAATTAAAAAAAGTAAGTGATCATACCAATACAGGCAATATGAATTCACTTGTGTAACGGACGTTATGGTGTTCCACAGGGTTCCATTCTGGGGCCGCTACTGTTTCTAAAAGTTTTTGGAACTTCAAAACTTTGTATTTCAACTGCAGGAAACCGTCATTTTTAACTTACTTCCACGATATTAATTGGAAAAAAACCTGCAAAGGCAACTGTACTCTTCTTGTTTGTTGAATTTGTTTTTTCCTTATCGTCCGACGACACTATGTGAAAATATGCTACCAAGCTAACTGATCAGAAGCTTTTATTTCAGGAAAACTACATGTACCAAAAAAAAAAAAATCACAAGTTCCAGGAACTTTAGGTGGACATACTTTCAGCAAATAATTGACAGGAACGTTACTTGGTAACTAAAACATTTTGGAAGACTATTGAGTAGGGGTGGGAACCGCTGGGTACCTCACGATACGATACGATATGCAATACGAAGCTCACAATAACGATTAGCTCACGATATGATAATACCGTGATTATCGATATATTGCTCGGGTAATTAATCTACGAAACAACTACTCAAGACATAAAGTGGTGATTTTTCAATGAGAAAATTGTTTCTTTTTGTACCATCACTGAAACACAATATTCAAACTGGTGTCTTCTTCACAGTGAGTACTTGTACAATGTATTTTTTATTAAAACAAATACAATTATCTTCTTAACAGAGACCACTTTCTGTCAACAAATTTGTGTCTTTCTTAAACACTGTTGAAACATGTCAGTCACATAGTCAATTGTTTCATTTTATAAACTGACAACATTTTTTGTGTAACTTCAAATTAAATCAGTATTAATATTTGTCAGAAATTGTGTGTTTCAAAAAGTCGATTCATAAAATATGTTTTAAAATGTTAAAATTGAAGACATAATACACATTTTTCGTAGAAACGTATGCAAAACGGAGTCCGTTGCTGGAGAGACAAACACAAGTCAAAGTAAGTTGATGAGTCTTCTTCGCCTGAAGACCTCCGTCCATTTCCCCGCCACTCTTGCAAGGCGCTCCCCCTAGTGGCCCGCCAAGTAATTGCTCGATAAGTCATGAACAATGGAGCCGTTATAGTGGCAGTAAATTAACAACAAATCGCGATACTTGCGTAGGTGTATCAATGCTCTATCGGGAGACAAAGTATCATGATTTATCACGATATCTATATATACTATAATTGAGTGTTCATAACCTTTGAATTCCAGGAGATACATGTGCCACAAATGGAACATTCCTGGAGCTGAAGGACCATTGCGTCTTGTAACCATGGGAACGGTTGTCACCGTGTTTTGTTAGCCTAATAGCATAATTGCTTCAGTAACTTTTTGAGCTTTTTTTTTTTTTTTTGCAGAATCGCATTATTTATTGATGTTGTGAAAATACGTTGAAAACGACTCAACCTTTTAGCCGCAGCAGCTTCCCACGTAAAGCGAGAAGTTGCCGGCACTTTGGACGGCAACGGCAGCTTTCACATGGCATTTGGGTGCGTTTGTTGATGTTGTTGTTGTTGTTTTGTTTTGTTTTTTTGCGGCGCGTAGGCTGCTGAAGGGCACGGCGTACCACTGGGACCTGATGCTGTCAGGCCTGATCAACATCCTGATGTCGGTTCTGGGGCTGCCCTGGATGCACGCCGCCTTCCCGCACTCCACGCTGCACGTGCGCCAGCTGGCCTTCGTGGAGCAGCGCGTGGAGGGAGGACACCTCTACGAGACGTGAGTGGAATGGCACAAGCGCAGAGGAGCCGTCCATCCGTCCGTTCGTATTATCGCACTGGGACAATCTTGACAGTACGCTGAGAACAGGGATGGTTAATTAGCGACGCGGAATGATAAAGAGCTTCTCTGTGAATATTTTTGAAAGGTTAATGTCCCTCCGAGTGAGATACAAAAATATTTTGCCGTCTTTCTGAGGTGAATCCGAGTGCACTGAAGCATACTCACACTTTGCTGTAGAACAATAATTAAAAACAGGAAATGTAAAGCTACCAACAATAAATCCACCATCATAATTGTACTGAACTAAAACCAGCCACAGAAGATCCAAATTCATCCTCCTTTTGTTCACAAAAAGCTCCTCTATAACAGTCTTTTAGAATAGAACACAAGCAGGAAGTCGAAACCTACAAAAATAAAACGGATAACTTTGCTGAACCGGACCAACATCAGTCACAGAAGATCCAAATGAAAGGAGTTTTTGTTCACAAAAAGCTCCTCCACAACGGTCCTATCAAATAGAACACAAACAGGAAGTTGAAACCTACCAAAATAAAACCGATAACTTTGCTGAACCGGACCAACATCAGTCACAGAAGATCCAAATGAAAAGAGCCTTTGTTCACAAAAAGCTCCTCCATAACAGTCCTACACAAACAGGAAGTTGAAACCTACCAAAATAAAACTGATAACTTTGCTGAACTGGACCAACATCAGTCACATAAGATCCAAATAAAAAGAGCTTTTGTTCACAAAAAGCTCCTCCACAACAGTCCTATCGAATAGAACACAAACAGGAAATTCAAACCTACCAAAATAAAACAGATAATTTTGCTGAACCGGACCAACACCAGTCACAAAAGATCCAAATGAAAAGAGCTTTTGTTCACTAAAAGCTCCTCTATAACAGTCTTTTCGAAAAGAACACAAACAGGGAGTCGAAACCTACCAAAATAAAAACGGTAACTTTGCTGAACCGGACCAAATATGCTCCATATATGGGCTGAGAGGTAAATAAAAACAGCAAGTAGAAACCTACCAGAAGTGCTTTGTTCACAAAAAGTTCTGAAATACTTCCGGTTTTGAGTTTGTTCAAATCAGCTTGTTCAATCAATTTGTCATGGAATATCCAAATTGTCGTCGTTGTTGTTGTTTTTTTTTTTTTTTGGTTCACAAAAAAAGCGACATATTACCAACCCTATATACTGGATTGAAAACAGGAAGTAGAACCCTACCAAACCGACATGTCTGAGCAGAACCAACACACATGGAAGATTGCATCATCATCTAGGTTGCTTGAAAGAAAGCAAACAACTTGGATTAGGAACAAAAAAATCTAGCGCCAACAGTTGCCACATTTGATCGATCATATTCACTGCTGAGAAATGAGTGCTGAGTGCCCCCTGTTTGTCAAAACAGGAACTGAAGGTTGATTTCCTTTCCAGCAAGGTGCGCCGATGTGAAAAATGTGCTCAGGATGTGGCTTGGGCCAGCGTGTGATTTGGTTTGCGTTCAGTATCGTGCAGGTGAAGGAGACGCGCGTGACGTCGCTGGCCGCCAACGTCTTCATTGGCGCGTCCGTCTTCCTGCTGCCGCTGCCGCTGCAGTGGATCCCCAAGCCGGTTCTCTACGGACTCTTCCTCTACATCGCGCTCACCTCCATCGACGGAAACCAGATGTGCGACCGCATGGCCCTGCTGCTCAAGGAGCAGGTGAGGCGCTCCACCGTTTTCGACGGGCTGCGTGAAAGGTGAGCGGGGGGGGGGGGGGGGGGGTGCTTCCGTCCCACGCGGCTCGCCGGTGTGTGCCATTTCACACAGTCCTGAGGGGAAAAGTTGGACTTTTGTTTACCTATTTTGCAACGTCCCCTTTTACGCAGTCAAGTAACAGGGTGAAAAAAGCCGGGGGAAAATGTCCAGTCCGGCGACATGGGGAAAAAAATTGATAGTGTGAAAGGGGACTTTGCACTCTTTCTTGCTGTACACCCTTTGACGAAGCAGCTGTTTAAAAAAAAAATTGCAGGTCACCTTTATCCATTGGTTCTGTGTTGGACCCTTTCACACAGTCCTACAACACAGAAAAAAATTCAGCAGTGTAAAATGACTTCCATCTTTACTCGTTTTGACAAAGCTGCTGTTTAGCCTCTCAAGCAAGGACATCTGTAGTTGCCTTTGTTCCTCTGAATCTGTGTCGGACCCTTTCACACAGTCCAGCAACAGGGAAAAAAGTTTGAAAGGGGACTTCCAGCTTAACTCTACTCCTTTTGACAAAGCTGCTGTTGAGCCTCTCAAGGAAGGAAGGAAATTTGCAGGTTGCTTTTGTCCCTCTGAATCTGTGTCGGACCCTTTCACACAGTCCAACACCACAGGAGAAAAAAATTAACCAGTGTGAAAGGAGACTTCCAGCTTAACGCTACTCCTTGTGACAAAGCTGCTGTTTAGCCTCTCAAGGAAGGAAGAATCATTACAGGTCACCTTTGTCCCTCGGAATCTGTGTTGCACCCTTTCACACAGTCCAACGAAGGAAATAATTCAGTAGTGTAAAAGGGGATTTTCGTCTTGATTCTACACCTTTTGACAAAGCTGCTGATTAACCTCTTAAGCAAGGAAATCTGCAAGTTGCCTGTGTACCCAGAATCTTATGTCGGACCCTTTCACACAATTTAGAGAAACAAGCGGAAAAAAATCAGCAGTGTGAAAGGGGACTTTGCACCTTTTTTCCTGGCTGTAAGCTATTCCCTTTGACAAATCTGCCGTTTGGCCTCTCAAACGTGAAAATTCGCCTTCACCCCTCGATGTGTTCTATTATCAGTTTGGGTCGCTACCTTTCACACAGAGCAGCGAGAAAACAATTGCATGACAACGGTTTATATCTATGTCATCAACTTTTGTTGTCACGTTGATCCACACGGTGTTTTCCTCCAGTTGTTCCTTTCACGACAGCATGGAGGAAGCCAGCCGGAGGGATTTTAGTTTTCCGGCTGCTTCCTGATGGTCTCCCGTCTTTTTCTCACCCCTGTCCCACAGACGTCGTACCCGCCCACCCACTACATCCGCAAAGTGCCCCAGAGGAAGATCCACTACTTCACCTTCCTGCAGATGATGCAGCTTCTGGTGCTGTGCACGTTTGGCATGTACCCCATCCCCTACATGAAGATGATCTTCCCATTGGTCATGATCCTGCTCATCCCCATCAGGTGACACCCTCGCAAACAACTACAAGCTCCTCAAAACAAATACTTTTTGTTTTTTGTTTTTAATGAAGCAATTCATACAAACAAGTACCAATGTAAAGGTTAATTAAAAAGAAAATACAAATAAAAACTCATAAAAAAACAAACAAGGAAAATTGAATTTTAGAAAACAAATTTACAAAATAAGTAAAGCATACAAATGAATACAAAGCTAAATATTAATTGAATCATTATTTGTAGGTAAAAATAAAAAAAAGTAAATAAATAAAATAAAATTAATTCATTCAAAAGTTAATATTTTTTTAAATAAAGTACAAATTAAAAATCAAAACCTCATAAGAAATTAATATGCATTTATTAAAAATGTGTAAATTGAATTTTATAAAACAAAATCCCAAAATAAGTAAAGCATACAAATGATACAAAACTAAGTATTAACTGAACAAATTATTTGTAGGTAAAAATAAAATAAATAAATAAATAAATACAATAAATTCATTCAAAAGTTAATGTATTTTTCTTAAATAAAGTACAAATACAAAATCAAAACCTCATAAAAAATTAATATGCATTTATTCAAAATGTGTAAATTGAATTTTAGAAAACAAAATTACAAAATAAGTAAAGCATACAAATGATACAAAATATAGTACAAATTTAATCATTAAAAAAAGAAAACAAATACATAAAATGCAAATAAAAATTTGATTAATTAATAAGTAGCATTTAATTAAAATTTTATAAATAAAATACAAATAAATGAATAAAATGTATTTTAAAATAGAAAAACTCATAAATCAATTCCTAATGTTATGTAAAACCTCATTAAAAATAAGTAAAACAACAAATAAAAAAATTTTTAAAAAAAAGAAAAAATTCACAAGGCATGTCCAATCCAATTGGCACGCATTTTGTGTGGCGTTCCTCAGGGAAATGTATTTGTCCTTAATATATTCTTCTATGGGTTGAAGCCTCATCCTTCCTGTTCATCTACTTGATTGTCCTGTGTATCACATGCCCGTTTGTTGTTGTCGTGTAGGAACAGGGTGCTTCCTCACATCATTGAGGCCAAATACTTGGACATCATGGATGCCCAACATATGTAGCTGCAGACGGCGCCAGATGCAACACAAAAGACCTGCCGAAAAACGGCAAGGAAAACTTGTTTTGTTTTGTTTTTGTATTTTTGACACCAAACTGTGCGGAGGCGTAAACGGACATCCAGCGGCGACTGTTGCGAAAGCCGGGAACATTCCGACAGGCTGGAAAAATCCGCCCGAGGAACGATCGGTTCCCACACATCTCCGATTCAACCGCAGTTGTCGTCCTCGTGTGTGCTTCAAGTACTTGAACTACTCACTAATGCCGTGTAAGTGGCAAACTTCATTTGGAAGACGGTGTAAACGGCACAACCCCCCTTTTTTCCTCTTTCACACCCGCGTGTTTTGACACCGTGCTGGTGGTGTTTTCGTCCACGTGACGTGTACTTACACTGTGTTGATGAGTAGTCGAATACTAGATCCAAAAGTGTTTTTTTGTTTGTTTGTTTTTTTCCTCTTCTCAAAAGCATTCCCTTTAATGTTTTTGGAGGCAGCGCCGCTTGGCTTCATTGCGGGTTGTCGAACCCTTACCAGGTCCTTTCCATGGCTGCACTCGTCGTATGTCTACAAAGACGGTCAAAAACTGCAGTAAAAATGGGTAATATTCAGATTTTTTCCGCCAACATCTCGACACAAAATACACAATTGAGATTTTGACACTTGAAGAACAACACACGAACGATTCAGATTCTGTGCATATTCATTTAAAAAAAAAAAAAAAAAAAAGTCTGTTAAGGATGTCGTAAGGGTTCGCTCTTCCTGGCCCAACCGTAACCGTGTTCTGTCCTGACCCATTAGCCCTAACCTTAACCCTCCCTTTCTCTCACTTCTTACGCTTGTTGTCTGGTACTTAACCACAACTCTGCCCGCTAACACTTGCTGTCCTGTCCCAAACCAAAACTCTATCTGATAACACTTCCTGTCCGGTCCCAAAGCATAACTTAATCTGATAACACTTCCTGTCCTGTCCCAAAGCATAACCTCATCTGATAACACTTCCTGTCCTGTCCCAAACCATAACTCCATCTGATAACACTTCCTGTCCGGTCCCAAACCATAACTCCATCTGATAACACTTCCTGTCCTGTCCCAAAGCATAACTTAATCTGATAACACTTCCTGTCCCGAACCATCACTCCATCTGATAACACTTCCTGTCCTGTCCCAAACAAAATGCTATCTGATAACACTTCCTCTCCTGTACCAAACAAAATGCTATCTGATAACACTTCCTGTCCTGCCCCAAACCGTAACTCTATCTGGTTACACTTCCTGTCCTGTCCCAAACCAAAACACTTTCCCTTAACCCTCCCAGTCTTGTCCTAACCACCTAACCTTTATCCCTTAACCATTCAAGTCCTAACTTTTCCTATCTCCCAACCCTTGCTGTCCTGTTCAAAGTCTCGATCCTTTCACCATTCATGTCCTGTCACTTATATGTAACTCCCAACACCAACCTTACCATTCTCCCAACCCTTCCAATCCTATGCCTAAACCCTATCCATAATCCTTCCCATCGATAACCCTTAATCCTATTTCTATACCTGTCCTGTGCCTAACCCCGATCCCCAACTCTTCCTGCTTCTGTCCCGTCGCTAACCGTAATCCTTGCGAGTATCCCCACTTGTCCTGCCCCTTACTGCTAACCTCGACCCCCAAAACCAACCCTTTCTGTCCTGTCCCAGTCGTTAATCCCTCCAGCCTAACCCCCTTCCTGTCCTGTCCTTGACCCCCAAACCCTCACCTAACGTTTTATGGGGAATGGAAATCAAAACATATATACGCTATATATATTGTGTGTAATTATTTAGAATGGCAGCACAAACCAAAACATGTAGTTTTACGACAATTCTCAATATATTATTGCATTAAAAAAACAAAAACGCTTTGAATATTTATTTACCTTTTTGTTTCTTTGAAAGAAATGTGCACTTTTGCATTGCTCATCATTTCTTGTGTTGGGATGATTTGTCCGCCATTTTGGCTTCATGTGTTTACACGTAGGAAAGCATTCCAGACCGAGCGAGCGAGTCCACGCTTGTTGTGACATAAGAAGCATTAGAATGCATCATTTTTTTGGGAAAGTAACGTCACGTAATCGCCCCCGACGACGTTTGGGTTTAACAATGTTTTGCTAAACTGAGCTTTGTACGCATGTTGTTGTTTTTTTTGTTTTTTTTCCCCTACAACTCATCGTCAATTCACAGACGGTCCTTGAATGCAACACGTGACCATTCAGCAATACTGTGTATAAAAATAAAAATAAAAGTTCAGCGAGCTCTATTTTTGAAGATGAAAAAAAGAAAAAGAAAAAAGCTCCCCTCGTGCAGTCGGACCACGCGGGAGAAGCCGTAAGCCGACGTGGAGACATTTGCATAATCCTCGGAACGATCCTCGCGGGAAAAGAGAGGAAAACGAGGAGTCACATGGACTCGTACAAACTTTTCATCATCCCAAAAAGTCTTTTTTGCATTCACGACTTAACACTCCAAAGTGGTTTTCTTGTGAATTAGTTGTGTTCTCTGTGCCCAACTTTTCTTTCCCCTTGACATTCCGGAAACTGTTTTTTTGTTTTGTTTTGTTTTGTTTTCTTACTACTTTTAGCCTACTTTTCTAACCATGAATGTAAGATGTGTGCATTTTCTTATATATATATATATATATATATATATATATATATATATATATATATATATATATATATATATATATATAGTCATTAAAGAGTTTTTTTTTCTCTGCTGTTGGAAAAGATCAGCTATATTTGTAAGCTGGAATATGATGTAAAAAATATCTTAAGAGAATGTGTTGTTTTATTACATAGTATATAAATGAAATATATAAATATATATATACTTACACTGAAAAAAAGAGACTATCTCAAGCTGTTTGCCAAATAAAAAGTAGTAATGTTGGGGGTATACATTTTTTTCTTTTGTTTTCTCACAAACCACTCATGCCTCATATGAATATGAGCGAGCTTTGCTCTATTAGATGCCGTGTCACAATTAATAGCCATCTGAGCTCTCGCTAGGGGAGAAAAAAAAATTAATAGCCATCCATGAGCAAATAAATACCTCAAATAGTTGCCTGCGTACTAATATAGGCTGTGCGCCATTTAACTACTTGAACAATACACCTGTGTGGCCTCAATTAATCATCCACTTGAACAAATAAACATTTCACAGATGTCAAATAAGAAAATCTAATTTTATTTGATGAGAAAATACTACATAATAAATATAATGTAGATTTGCGCTCACTTGTCAACACTTTCTGCTTCAAGCTGTCCTCTTGCGCCACCCTCAGGCCATTACGTTCACCTCAATAGTTTAGGAGTATTTAAAGAAAGATTCCGGTTTTTCTTTTGTTGTTGTTTTTTCTACAACGACAAAAAAAGGAAGTTTAGTCCAGGATTATTTTAGAGACTTTACCAATCTCCTTTTTTTAAAGACCACTTGAAAGAATGGACATAAATCGAATACAAAGCCTTGTTTTGTTCATTACAAATGCAGTACAGCGAAATTGAGGATATGTGAACAAAAAATACACCTGTTAATAACAATTGCATATTTAGTGTTGAGTTGTTATTTTTTCCTGCAAATGGCGTCTAATAAGTGAAAGAAGTGCAGACCGGTGTTAGGCATTTTGTGTTATTTTGAAAGATACAAATAATAATAATCTGGTTAACACTATTGTTATCATTGGTGAAAATATTCTACACAAATGTAACATTTTGAAGGTGAAACCTAAATTTGAGTTTGTTTCTTTTTCGAAGACCCTTAGACTTATGAGAAATAGAAATGTCTATTCATCTAATTTTACTATGCCACAATTATGTATGTTTGACACAGATGTTCAATTTAAAAAAAAAAATGAAGATGGGAAACTGGGACGCGATCTAAATTTTCTACAGGTGTCGGTACCAGATGTGATCGGGCTGCCAGATTGTATCGGATCGCCTGCTGATGACGTCAGGCTACAGGATTGTCTGGAAATTGTCCGTTTACAATTATTCAAAATAACACAATTTATTGACTAAAATTATAAAAACGTATATAAACCTAAAAATCTAATAGCATGATACTTTAAGAGTTAACGATAGCTACGTTTTGGTTTCGCTTAGCGCTACTGTACTGACGTCACCGGCAAGCCCGAAGGAGCTTCAATCCACTTTTTTTTTTCAAAAGTATAAATCTTTTATAGTTGTAGGTTTATTTACGTTCTTACAATTTTAGTCCATACATTGTGTTATTTTAAACAATTGTAAACGGACAATATCCGGACAATCCTGTAGCATGACGTCATCTGCAGGCGACCCCCGATACAATCTGGCAGCCGGACCACAAACGCGGAAATGCAGCGTGCAGCGCAAGTTTTGGAGGCTAAACTGCGTGTTTGTGGGCAGGGCTCATGAACTTTCGGGGTTGGCTCGCGTTTGTTAAGCAGCAGCTCCCTCCATCCTCCTTTCGCCTGTGGTCTTGTGCATCCCGTCGTTGTCGTCAACCGCTTGTTCTGGCCGCCAGTCCGAAGACAAGCACGTGTGCTGTTAACATGGCGGAGGAGGCGAAGAAACAAGCCGCCTATACCGCGGTGGACAACCACGTACAGGTAAAGTCTTGTACTTGATTTTATTTGATATTATGATCTCATGATTCGTTGACCACGGATGAGATGATCAGTTTGAACTAGCTGCACCTACTGTGTTATGCTAGTAAAGTTAGCTAGCAAGACAAAACCATGTACGTGTTTTTTTAGGCACATACATTAGATGGAGAGACAAAAAGCCATTTAGCAAAAAGTCTACATGCAACTCTTCAAATTTGGACCCCCCCCCAAAAAAAAAAAAAAATTAATTTGGTCTCTGGGGTTGAATTGCAAGACCTTTGAGCCCCCGTTAACCCTCGTCGTCTAAAGAAAACACATTTTGGCATAAACATCACTGCTCATCACTAAAAGAACAAATCACCTCTAAAGTCCATGCTAGAGTATTCGATAAAAATGATTTCAAATTTTCTGGGTATCTAACAGAACAATCAGGTGGTTGGAGTTGGCAGCGGGTCCACCATCGTCTATGCAGTACACAGACTAGGTGAGTGAATGGTCATGATACTGGGAATCAGCAAGATTACACCTGAAAGTAGCAATGTTTTTGTTGGATCACACAAAATGGTGACTTCAAACCAAAATGGCTGACTTCAATTCTGGATGTGGGTCCTTGTGACTTTTTCAATAGACACAACTTCTGGATGAAAAACTGACAAAAAAGAACATGTCGCTCCAAAAGACAAATAATTTCTTTCAAATATTTTTATTGTGAGACAAAACACAATGATAAAACTGACTCCACAAGCATTGCGTCTCATTTTCCAAATATAACATCAACTATACATTCCAAACAACCATATGACAAATAATTTCTTAGACAAATAAACTTGACAATGTTCATGTATCCGAACCTGATTTTAAAGCGATTTTTTTTGTTTTTCAGCGGAGAGAGTGCGTCAGGAGAAATTGAACATCGTCTGTGTTCCCACCTCCTTCCAGGTTAGTGTGGCTTTTCTTCAGTCACAGAAGTTAATAATGCAGTATTTGTTTTTATTGTCCGTGCTTGTCATCGATCCTTCAGGCCCGTCAGCTGATTCTGCAACACGGACTCATGCTGTCGGATCTCGACAGACACCCTGAGGTACGATTGACGGCAGTGTGACGAAGTAGGGCGTTAGTTTGACTTCAGTCAAGCGTAAAATGTGCGCTTAGTTGCTTTCCAGTTCAAACTTTATTACAAACAAATTAAGCACGCACACACACCCTTTTTAAACTTTACTAAGTGTAGTAAAAGTGTATTAAACATTCTTTAATTAAGTTTAACAGATTGTAAAACTTTAACTGTGCTCCAAATTTACATTTGAAAACTTTATGAACAGAATGAGTTCACGTTCTTGAAACTACATCAACAGCAGACCAAGTTTGCAAATATGTTTTTTTTTAATTAAACAAGCTGTTTTAAAACAACTTTACTAGGAGCCATCAAGTTTAAACACATTTTCTCTCTCTCTCTCTCTCTCTCTCTCTCTATATATATATATATATATATATATATATATATATATAAACTTTAACGGCAAAATAAGTAAACATTTTAAAACTTTATTTACAGCAGAAAAAGTTCACATTCTTGAAACTACATCAACAGTAGACCAAGTTTGCCAACATATATATTTTTTTAAACAAGCTCTTTTTAAACAACTTTATTAGCAGCCATCAAGTTTAAACACAATCGCTAAACACATTTAAAAATAAAAAACGTTAACGGCAAAATAAGTAAACATTTTAAAACTTTATTTACAGCAGAATGAGTTGACATTCCTGAAACTACATCAACAGTAGACCAAGTTTGCAAACATGTTTTTTAATTAAACAAGCTGTTTTAAAATGACTTTATTAGCAGCCATCAAGTTGAAACACAATCGCTAAACACATAAAAAAAAAAACTTTCACGGCAAAATAAGTTAACATTTCAAACTTTATTTACAGCAGAACAAGGATACAAGTATTGTAAAAAACTTTATTGATAGCAGAAGATTTCGAACTTATTAATACTTAATACAGAAACTTTTTATTTTTTATTTTTTTTAATTTAAATTTGGACTCGATTCATAAGCCCTATCTAGAGGTTGTTACGAGCAGAACTACTTTACAGGTACTTTAAAAAAAAACAAAAAAAACCTTTAACATAAACACTAGTTATTCAGCATTTTTAAACAAATTTTTAGTTCCATTAAAACAAACCTTTTTAAAATATTAACAGAACAAGTTTAAGACACTTAAGTTATTAAAATTTACGTTTTTACACATAATATAAACAGAATGTTTGTAGTAAACGAAGTAGGTCAACACTTATAAAACTTTATTAATAGCAAAACAAGTTCACACTTAAACTTTTTTTTACAGCAGAACAAAGATACAATTATTGTAAAAACTTTATTGATAGCAGAAGTTTTCTAACTTTTTACACATAAACAAAATGTTTGTAGTAAACCAAGTTTGTCAACACTTATAAAACGTTATTAACAACAAAACAAGTTTACAAACTTTTTTTTATTATTATTATTAGCTGCAGAAAAAGTTGTTAGGTAAAACACAGGCCAGGTTTATGTACAAAACTTGATTCACAACAGAACAAGTTTTAGAAATCCTTCTACCAGGAGGTGGCGTTATTTTGCCTTTGGCGGATGTCGCCTTTCGTTCTTATGTAATTTGTCGTGCATTTGGCTCAGCTGGACGTCGCCATCGATGGGGCGGACGAGGTGGACGCCGATCTGACTCTGATCAAAGGCGGAGGGTGAGTTTCCAAAATGTCCATCGCTTCGCTTTTTGTTCATAATCGTCAGCCGCATTTTTGTTTTGTTTTGTCAGCGGCTGCTTGACTCAGGAGAAGATCGTGGCCAGCTGCGCCCGACATTTCGTCGTCGTCGCGGACTTCAGGTTTGGGTTTCAAGATGAGGCGGTTTTTTTGGGATTTTTTTGCAGGCGGCACCGTCAAGAAGCCGGATCAAAAATGGCCGCCGTGTCTCTCCTGTCAGGAAGGACTCGAAAGCAATCGGGCAGCAGTGGAAGAAGGGCGTTCCCATCGAGGTGGTCCCCATGGCCCACGTGCCCGTCTCCAGGAGGATCATCCAGCTTTTCGGAGGGGAGGTCAACTTGCGCATGGGTGTCAATAAAGCTGTATGTATTAAAAAAAAAAAAAAAAAAAAAATCAACAAAAGTTGGACTGGTCCTGGACTTGGGGGCCATCACCACGACTCCCAAAAAAAGCACTTCTTCGTCCAACATGAAAAATCCACTTTGATCAAAATATGAAAACGCCGCAATGTACTTGTAGCGCTTTATATTCATACGTTTGCTAAGCCATGTTCACTTTTTCAAACTTGTCGAAGCCTACACTGGCTGTCGATGGAAGAACCAAGGAAGTCGTTTTTGTCAATTTTTGAATCTGCGTTGTGCGCTAGCCTGTTGAAGCTTCATCCTCGCTAACACTAAGCTCACTTATGCTACGCTAGTAGCTTCATCCTCGCTAATACTATGCTTGCCAATGTGATGTTTGCCAATGCTACACCAGTATCTTTGTCTTTGCTAATGCAAAGCTAGTAGCTTTGTCCTTGCTAATCCTATGCTCGCTAATGCTACACTTAACTCATTTGCTCCCAAAAACGTATTCATACGTTCTATTTCAAATGTTTTAAGTGTCCCAGAGATGTATTTATAAGTTTTCTATGCTAGAGCAAACAGAAGGCTTTAATGCAGCCGCTCAACTGCAAAGAATGACTGAAGAAATGGTAGTTATTACACAAACGGCCAGCAGGTGGCAGCAGAGTATAAGAGATCAACCAGGGCCGTGTTGAAATAAGCTCTTTTAGGCACATTTCTAAATAGATTAGGAATAATGATGAAATTTAGCTATATTCTAATGCTAATTACTGCAAAACAGAAACGGATAGAAATACTTTTTTTTAATTTATTTATTTTTTTATTTTTTTATTTATTATTATTTTTTTTTCAGCAATAAAACACAATATTGTGTGGGCTTTGCAAAATTAGTCCAAATCCAATAAAACAGTTGAGAAGGGCATTGTGTCAGACAAAATGGCTGGGAGTGAATGAGTTAATAATGCTACACTGGGAGCTTTGTCCTTGCTAATGCTAAGCTAGTAGCTTCATCCTTGCCAGTGCTAACAGCTTTGTCCTTGCTAATGCTCCCTAATGCTACGCTTAATAATGCTACACTGGGAGCGTCGTCCTTGCGATTGCTAAGCTAGTAGCTTCGTCCTTGCTAATGCTGAGATAGCTAATGCTAAGCTAATAGCGTCGTCCTTGCTAATGTTGCACTCGCTAAATCTTCACTTAATGCTACACTGGGAGCTTCGTCCTTACTAATGCTAAGCTAGTAGCTTCTGCCTCGCTAATGCTAAGCTAATAGCTTTGTCATCGCTATTGCTACACTTGCTAATGCTACGTTAATAGCTTCGCCCTCACTAATTCTAAGCTTGCTGATGCTAAGCTAGTTCGTCATAGCTAAGAAAGCGTGAGAGGAGGCCAACGACCCTTCCGTTGGTTGTGTGAGAGGCCAACATGCTAAAGTAGACAAGTATTCTGTTGCTAGGCTGGTGTCTCACGCTCACATCCGCACACAAACTACTTTCGGGTTAAGCAGCGTACTGTCTCCTTTTAGTTGCAGGAACTTGTTTGGGGCCGTCTGTGTCTATTGGTCTGTTTTGTTACGTTTGTGACCACCAGGGTCCTGTGGTGACAGACAACAGTAACTTCATCCTGGACTGGAAGTTTGAGCGCGCGCATTGCTGGGCGGACGTCAACAAAACCATCAAGATGATTCCAGGTGGGGTCTGGGGAATGTCAGGAAAAGCCTACTAGAACAGTTGAACTTTCTTTGCAGGCGGCGTTTTCATTTGAGTTTGAGTGGGATGACACTTGTGCATGCATTTATTTCCATGCTGTCAGTAAAAGATTGCGCCTTTTTTTTCAGGGGTGGTGGAGACGGGACTGTTTGTGGGCATGGCCGAGCGCGCCTACTTTGGCACGGAAGACGGGCGCGTGCAGGTGCGCGACGCGCCCGTCATCTAACAAGTCGGACGCGGTTTCGCTACTTCCTGCAAATTTTTACTCATCCTGATTTTACAAGTCACGTGTCCCATGTGCAGAATGGACGCACCTTTTAACTCGGGGGATTTGGAGGCAATCGTAAAAGACAAATAAGATGAATTGGATCATGTGATTGCAGTCTGGGATGATGTCATCCCGTTTGGATTTTTGTGTGATCAGGTTTTTATCTGTATGCCTTTTGACGTAACGGCTGCTGTTTACGTGGAAGTCAAACGAAGTAGTGCGAATACGCAATGTTTGCGTAAGTTGCACTTCCTGTGTCTCCACTTGTCGCTCGCTCTGTGATTTTCCTCTTTGCCTCTTGTCAAGTGTTGTTTGCAGTGCCTGTGCCATAACCACGTCTTCGTCTTCTGCTACGCCAAAAGTGTTTGTTTTTTTGTTTTGTTTTTTTAAACCAGCCTTTTTAATCATTCCAATAAGACTGTGACTGATGATTTTTGACTGTCCTCTTCTCTTTCTGTTAGAAGAATACAGGACCAGTCATGCATGTGCCTGCTTCTGACTTTTCAAATAAACGTGATGGAACATTGGAGTTGATTTTTTTTCTTTAATTAAGATACAGTCCAATCCACTTTTCAATTTTTAGTGAGTGGTTATGAGAAACTGTCTTGTGAGATGAGTGCAATGTGATTCACCTGTATGCCACAAGGTGGCGCTGTCACAGCTTGCAATAACGCCATGAAAAATACACCCCAAATAAACTACATAACATGCATGTGTGCAAGTCAACTGTCATCCCAAAACTTTGTAAAAATAGTTAAAAACAGCTACATAAACATTTTCATTACAAAATTATATATGTCAAAATGATTAGTAGCAGGAATGACTCTTAACATTTTTACTTAATTGGTCCACAAGGGAAATCACTGTTCCAAGTCATCACTTAAATGAACACAATTTTTTTTTTTTAAGTGTCTGTATTTCGTTTAAGGGCATGACGTCAATCATTTTTTGGATACTTTTTTTATTTTTTTTATTTTATTTTTCTTCCCCCGACTTGTCAACAGTTGGAACACAACCCGTGACCAGGAAGAGGAAATATCGCGCAACGAGTGTCCACTGGGGAGCCACGTTGGTGTTTTTGCGTCAGGCGACTTAACAACCGCGAATGATTGACGACCGGAGTATCCAATGGCGTTATCTCCTCTCGTAAACAGAGGGCAACGCGTTGAGCCAATCGCGTGGTTGTTTACCACGATCGCCTTTCTGATTGGACAGGTAAAGTGCACCCCTCCACCGCCCCACCCCCAACCAATCAAAACACTTGTAAATTACGCACGCGTTGCTTCGAACGTCAGGGTGACTCGGCCAATGAGATTCACCGTTATTGAAACTGGCCGTTTCCGCGGGCTTCTCCCTGACTGACGGGTATGCGGTCCAATCAACTTGTGCTGAGTATGCCGCCCCTTGTGATTGACAGTTCGCCAGCCAATAAAAAGTGGGCTTAACGAACGCGTGCTTTTTATCGTCCAATCGCGATATAGAAACAAGGCGGGTCCTTAACGGCAAGTCTTGCATCAAGTATAAAGGGAAAACACCGCGTTCCCTTCCTGTGGCTCGTGTTTACATTAATTGACAAGAATAAAGGGGCAAACTACGGTTACTTTTGTTGGCATTAATTAAGAGACTTTTTTTTTTTTTTTTTTTTTTTTTAATTATTTTGCATGTCAAACTTTACATGGCCGACCACTGGCATGTAAATCTCATGCCTCACTAATGAGCCAGCCTTCCAAATGGAAAGGGGGCTTCGCGTTGGAAACGTGAGCATTTCTCTGGTCCTGCTCCTGCTCCTCAACGTGGTCATCGGACTCGGGACCCTGCACACTTTGGGCTTCGTCGTCACCGGCAGGGAGCCCCAGCTGGCCGGCCGGGGCTCGGGCTCGAGCTCGAGCTCGAGCTCGGACGATGGACACCAAGCAGCGGTGAGGGTGAAGCTGCGCCCGGACGGCGTGGCGGCGGATGTGACCGTGGAGGACGTCGACAGCGGCCCGCCACCGACCGCCGACGACGAGGGGTCCTGCGGGGGACAACGTCCCGGAAGTGTGCCCGTTAGGAGGTAAGGCTTGTGAGGTGGATGTGACTCGAAACACGACGGACGACGCCGAGCCGGGGCTACCATCGTCACGCGTTCCCCTTCAGACCGAGTTGTGATATAAAGCAACTTTTTAAAAACGTTATTCTTGCCAACTTGACTAATTGACGAGATTTAGATGACCAAAATAACTGTGACGTCGCGTTCAAGCGCCCCAAGAAACTGTAACTTTTTTTGGAATGTTTAAATGTGCTTAAAATGGAAGGTGGAGGCTGTCAGAGCGTCCAGAAACGCAAATTAAGCGGAGAAATCACCACGTCCATGAACTGAAAGTTATAAAAAACTGTGATTTGTTTTTACGCGTGTATTTTGTTTCTATTGGTGCACGTTGTGGGTTGTGTTGGTGACCGAATGTGGGCGGGGGTGATGTGGCAAGCTGGGCTGAGGCGACACAACACGCAAGCAAACTTTTGTTTTGCTTTTTTGGGTGGGGGGGGGGGGCTTCATTTGCTTCAAAAAAAAAAAAAGAAAGAAAGAAAGAAAAAACGCAATCTTTATTTTCTTTATGTTAAGTTAAGCCACTTGTTTGATGTTTTAATGTCGTTCTTTTTGCTCTCTGATCCCAAATTGGATCAAATATTCCTTCAGGGCACGTCATCATTTGGCACACTTGCATAGCGGCCGGAACTGCATTGCAAAATCCACCTTTTTTTGTAAATAACGCAACAAAAGTGAGGATTGTAATAAGTTTAGGTATGTGATCGTTGTTGAAATTGTTGTTTTCATTTGTGCACAACTGTTCGGCGGCATGCCGAGAGCAATTTGAGTCTTTCCCGTCAGGTTAACCGGATGAAAAGACACAGTACTATATTGCAGAACTGCACAATAACAAACATATTGTTATCAAAACTAAGCATCATTAATGTTTTGAAGGTACAATTTGAAGTTACCAATGTAACGTCGCCGTACTGAGCATATGACTTATTAATGCAAAAATAAATAGGATCAAATCAACATCGCACCGTGGTGGAATGCAAATTTTGAAGTACCAGTGGCTGAAAATTTGAAGGAAAATCTGCAGTTAATAGGCTTTATTTTTATACTGTGTGTTTTATTTATTTCTATAGTATCAAGATAAGTTATTTAAGAAGTGCAGTCCATATCATTGTTTTATGAAACACGTTTAGTTGAAGTGATAAATGCACAGATTTGTGTGCGTTAGCGTTGTAATCTGATTTTCTGACATGTTTATGCTGCACACTTGTTTGGGAACGTTTTGTGAAGTTGTCATAGTGAATATTTAACAACTTCAGGTCATTGTTTAGTAAGATAACAAATTCAAGTAGAGGAAGGAAAGTATAATATATAAAAACAAAAAAACCCCACCACAAACAATAATGATAACCATATTGCTGTCCAAACTGAATCTTACCTTCATAAAGATGAAATTTGTAGTCATTGACATCATTTTTAATCAAATCTAAGAGGAATTTGACATGCTTATACTTCTTACCTGATCAAAATTGAGTAGTATTTACCTTGGTAAGGAATTTGTAAGCATTTTCCAGACAAATCAGGTTAAGATTTCAAGTTTTGCGTGGAAAGTTGTACAAAATTGAAGGGAATGCACTCCAAAGTGCGAGACACAGCACTCGGACATTGATTTAATCATGCTGTCACTTTGAACGCGTCTGCCGCAGTGTGTTGTTAACGCCGCCTCCCTCCCACCCGTCCGTCCGTCCGTCCGCCTTGGATAATTTACTTCAACCGTTAAATAATTCTCTGTGTGGTCTTTTAAACGCGCTTGTCCGTCGTGTCTTTTCCTGCGCAGCGGGTCAGTATCAAAACTGGTGCAATAGATGAAAAGCTTTTGAAGGTTGTCCCACCGTATTGAACGTGCGTAAAATTGCCTGTCCAACTTTTTATTGATGAGGCTTCCCCCTTGTAAAGAGAGCAAACCGCGTTCTCGAACGCTGTCTGAGGTCCTGCCGGGACTGGATTCTTATTAGTGCAGGTGTACAACACGCAACATTTTGGCGGATAGAAAAAGATTCTTCCAAAACTTTCCTTCAAGTTGTCTTAATTCCACTCCCAGTTCAAAGTTGACTGTCAAACTAATCGAAGTAGCAAAGTTGTTGACCTCATTCCATCAATTTTTCACCAGTGTTTGTCGTAGCTAGCGGTATTGCATCCATTTATTGTAGTTGGGCGAATGTGAACTTGATATGCTAAGTTGCTAACGTCACTCGCCTGGGGAACCAAACTCTATTAATTGTCCATCAATTATTGGTATGGCCATGCTTTGTTTTTAATTGGAAATGATTGAAAGTTGAGGGAATGCAAATGATCACATGCTAATTTCAGCAGCCCTGGGAACCTCACTCCATTCATTTTACATAAGTTTAGTTGTCGTTAGGTGGTATTGCATCCATTTATTTTAGTTGGGGGGAATGTGAACTTGATATGCTAAGTTGCTAACGTCACTCGCCTGGGGAACCAAACTCTATTAATTGTCCATCAATTATTGGGTATTGCCATACTTTGTTTTTAATTGAAAATTATTTCAAGTTGAGGAAATGCAAATGGTCACATGCTAATTTCAGCAGCCCTGGGAACCTCACTCCATTCATTTTTACATGAGTATTTGTTGTATTTATGTCTGGAAGATTTGGCCAACATAACAAAGGGTGAGCATTTTCTTTTCTCACCAGCCTTTCATCTTTTCTATCGTAATGAGAAGTTGAGGGGATGCGACTGTAACAACATGCTAAATTCACCAGCATGGGGAACCTGACTCCGCTTATTTTTCTCCAGTCTTTATCGTAGTTTTGAGTTGCGTAATATGCTTACTGAATCAAATTTTCACCCGTCTTCATTGTAGTTGTAAATTGGAAGTATTGTATCGATAGCCCAAGATGATTGAATTTGTAAGTTAACTCGGAACCTCACTCAATTCATTTTACACAAGTATTTGTTGTATTTATGTGTGGAAGATTTGGTCAACGTAACAAAAGGGTTAACTTTTTTTCATTTATTGCCAGTCTTTCATTTTTCTATCGGAATAAAAAGTTGAGGGGATGCAAATGTAACATGCTAAATTCACCATCCTGGGGAACCTGACTCCAATTATTTTTCCCCACACTTTATCGTTAGTTTTGAGTTACATAATATGCTTGCTTAATCTATTTTTTCACCTGTCTTCATTGTAAATTGGAACTGTTGTATTGATAGCTCAAGATAACTGAAAGTGAACTCGGAACCTCACTCCATTTATTCTCCACTCTTCTGTGCTATCGTAAGTTATGTTTCGTTTCACCGTTATATGAAGTTGAGGCAAGTATAATAGCATGCTAACCGTAGCATCCCGGGGAACTTCGCTCCATGTAATTCCCACCAGTCTTTGTTGTGGATCTATTGACATATTTACACTCCGTGGTGTTGCTGTTGTTTACTTGTTTTTGATCGTTTGAAATGTCAAGCCGCCCAAACGGTCTTTTGTTTTGATTTGTGTGGCAGCCTGTCTCGGCCGCACGCTAATTCCTCAGCGTGTCGATCGCGTCTGCCTGCAAAGCGTCAATCAAGAGTCCCGCGCAAACAATTGTAATGATCAAAAATATGTTGTTGGAAGTCTTGAAAGAGCGAAACTTTTGACGAGCAAGCGGCGGCGACGTATGCGGCGTATAACATAAAAGGAAATAACAAACGCGCTGCTCCGTCATGGGGATCAAACACCGTTGAACGCGTGCGAATTATTTCCAACGATGACAAACGTATCATCAGGGATGTCTCGTTTACCATCAGTGCTACTTACAGAACACAGACCAGACTTGGTGTGTGTTCTTTGTTATCTACACCCCCACCACACCGCAGCGCAATCCCCCCCCCCATTCACCTTGTTCACAGGAGAAGCATCTTGCTGCCTCATGTGAGCTCCTCGGAGGTTTACATACCTGCTTTGCATCCATCTGTCAGGAGGATTGCCATTGAACTTTAGCAAGGCCGCACTGCACACATGAAAGACGAGGCAGCCAATTGCAACAGGCTGCGTAATCGACACTTTTTAATCTACAATCAACCCCCCCAACAACAATACCCTTGAGATTTGTTTCTAAATATAATACATTATATTGAAACGATATATTGAAACGATATATTGAAACGTTACACGGACTGTTTACATGTTTGAGCAGACGGTTCGTCCTATATTGAGCTGTCAGAATTAATCGGCAAGTAATCGATTATCAAATTGAGTACTATTTTAATAATCAAGGAATCATTTGGAGCCATTTTTTAAATTTTAAAATGGTCCAAATCCTTTGAATTCAGCATATCAACAGTAATTGTTCACTGATCCTCCATGAAAGGAGACATTTGCAAACATCGGTTTTGACTTTGGAAAACAATGTCCCAAACGGTAACATAGTACATACACCAATTCCCCCCCCCCTTTTTTTTTTAATCACTATATGAATATGCAGTATGAAATAAACACCAATCGGCGATCGCTGGTTAATAAACACTAATGGGGGGACAAAAATGCTTTTTTTTTTTTTTTTTAATTCAAAATCAAAATGAATCCAATGAGCCGATCATATCATTCAAACCCAAAAACATATCAATACATTTTTTAATACTTTGACTCACCAAAACATATTTGTTTGTTTGTTTTTTTTTTTTTTTTTTTTTTTTTAAGCTAGAGCATGCAGAAGGCTTTGATACAGCATGAAGAGGTGGCTTAAAGCAATGTTAGTTATTAAAAAAAAAAATATCCAGCAGGTGGCAGCAGAGTATAAGAGACCAGCCAGGGCCATGCTGCAACAAGCTCTTTTTGACAGTGTTTTTACCAGGAATGTGAATATTGATTCAACTTAGCTATATTCTAATGCTAATTGCTGCAAAACAGAAACAAAAATATATATTTTTTCCCTGATGAAAGAAGAGACTCCAATCTTTATTTTGGTAGGTTCCATGTTTTTACAGCAGTAGAACATAATAGTCTGTGGGCCTTGCAAAATCAATCAAAATCCAGTAAAACAGCCGTGAGTGAAGGGGGTTGCTGCTTCAGTGAAAATGGCTGAGAGTGAATGAGTTAATTGATTGAATAGATAGATTGATAGATTAATCAATTCTACATATAGTCGATAGTGACAGCACTACTCTCATATATGTGCTCATTGTCCTCAGTCGGAATACCCCGTTTGAAAGTGCGACGCACGGACAACATCATTATGTAAATAGACGTCATATCCACTTTTAACTTTTTACGTTTAATAAAAGACATATTTACATCACTCACCGCGCTAAATCAAGTAGTCAGTTTCTTTCTCACTCCAAAAAAGTGTGATAGATTAATTGGCCAGTCAGTAATTGGCTGATTTTTAGAGATTCCCCCCAATTTGCAATGCAATTTTTATTTTTAATTAATTTATGTATTATTTATATATATATTTTGTCTTTATTTTTTAATTTGATTAATTTTTAATTATTTATTGAAATTTTTTATTTTTTTTATTTTTTTTTACACCCAACAAACAGCTGATTTTACTTTACTTTATTTTGTTGTATAGAGATTTTTTTCCCATAATTTGCAATATTTTTAATTAATTAATTTATATATTTTTTTTCTCTTCTTTTTTTTTTTGACAGCAGCAATTTTTTATTTTTTTTATTTGTATTTTTTTTTTCTACATCCAACAAATGTCTGATTTTACTCTGTTGTAAAGTTAAACCACTTAAAGGACAAAGTATTGTAAAACAGTCAGGCTAAGTGACCAAAAGAAAAGAATGTATTTTATTCATTATGGAGATTTGTTTTTTCATAGTCATCGACCAATTAATCATTTATCAGCCTAAAAAAGTCAATTTCCTTCTGGCCCTAATTTGATGATCTGCTGATGCGCGTTTGGAACGAGTGGCGCTTCACAGTGCAGATGGACAATGACCCGAAGCAAGCAAACTGCAGAGGCAAACAAATAAGTGGAATGTTATGCGGTGGCCAAGTCAATCACCTGCAGCCTGAATCCGATTTGAGCGTTCGATTCACTGGCTGAAGTCGAAACGGAAGGGAAAATGCAAGCAGGAAATGAAGCCAGTTGCAGATGCCTGGCAGATCGTCACCAGGGATGAAATTCAACATCTGCTCACGTCGTTTGCGCGTCCCAGACTTCAGGCGGCAAGCGACTATTCAATAGTGAAAGATGGATTCGTGATTTGTCCCATTTAATTTTGCTCCCTTAAAAAGTGGCACATTTATAAACTGTTTACGCCGTTCACCTGATTTGAATTTAAACCAAAATTGAGCTTAAAGCACATCTTGTTGCTTTCATTTCAAATCCATTTTTTTGGCGTTTAAAACTAGGGCCCGACCAATTAATCGCAAGAAAACCGAAGTTTCCGACGCGGTGAAAGTACCATGAATGCACCATTTTGCTTGCGTAGCATTAGCGACTAGCAAGTGTGTAGCGTATGTTATTCTGGTCATTCTGTTGTCCCTAAGCATCCTTTAAGCTGTTTAATGACACCGCTGTTGGAGTTAACTGTAAAACTAAATACACAACCTTAAGAATTACATGCACTGTATATTTAAATACAAAATATGTTTCGTTTTTAAAATAACGCTGGCCTAGTGCTAACAGGAAGTTAGCAAATGCTACCAGGAAGTTGGTGCTACTTCGGGAGTGTTTTTCCATCAAATCACGAATATCCACACACAACTCTTGTGGAAACGCGTACCCACAGATGAGATAACACTACGAAAAGGCACAAATTCTTCCCAATGTGTGATAAAATGGGTAATTTTAATAGAATTCAATTGCCACTTTCTTCTGTACTCACTTTAAGTGTGTACGCGATGGATGCGCGGCACTGCCCCCAAGAGGCCTAAACGCATAGGAACATCAGTATTTGTTCTTACTGGGGGGGTTTTCAGTTGTTATTACTTTAATTTATTCTATTCTTAATTCACTTTCTTATGGTCCCAGGTTAGCCCAGTAAGTCCCAAGACTTGTGAAAGTTTGTGCATAAATGGCACCCATTTAAAAGGAATTGGGGAAGGGGTTAATTTTCTGCATTATGCATACATTTTTAAATAATCGGCAGATTAATCGGTAATCGGCATTTTTTTTTCTACCAAAAATCGGGATCAGCCTCAAAAAATGCATATCGGTCGACCGCGTAATTTAGAACCCGAAATATGTGACTTGTGTCCGTGTCCCAATATTTATGGACCAGACTGTAAGAACTCGATTGCCTTCGTTCGCATCAGCGGTTAATCCGACGCCATTAGCTAGCTAGCTAGCGACCGACTAATAAATTCCAAAAAAAAGCATCTTCTTTTCAAACAGCACGCACGCGCGGCCACTTTCGAGCGCCTCGTTCTCACAGTGTAATTTTCTCATTTATGGCAATGTTGTAAGAAAGCTACATATTTTTATTTTTTTTATTGATTTGGTAACATTAAGTTAAAATTCACTAAAGCGAGTGGTTCAAAAAATGTTTTAACGCATTGGATTTTTGTGTTTTGTGACACTTTCTTGATGAAATATTGCTATATTAGTTTGGATGCGACCGTTTTACGCAAAAATTTAGATGGGGCAGAATTCTTAAAAGCATACTTGAGACTCTTTGAGCCATTTTCAGCAGTGAAAACTTCATACTTTGTGCAGAACGAATTTGATAACTTCAATATTTTCATTTATAATTAACACATTTTTTAGTAATTTTTCCACTTGCTGTCAACTGAAGATGACATCAGAAGTACCTAACGACCAATCATGGCTCAATTAAGTTTACTGACCAAACCCAGAAAACAGGTGAGCCATGATTGGTCGTCATCTACTTCCTCAGCACAGGTGATGTCGTCATCATCAGCAGGTCGAAAAATTACTTTTTAAAAGGTATTAATTGTACATGAAAAATAAACTGCTATCAGCATTCCCACAATAAAGTTATCACATTAATTCTGCACAAAATAGTCACTTTTTACTGCTAAAAAATGGCTCTATGAGTCAAGTACCCCTTTAAATGTCCTCTTGAGGGTTAATGGAAAAATGAAATTCATAAATTAAGAACTCGACTACTCGGTGTCGTAGTGAAGTCGGCAGGTTTTGTTTTTGCGTGTTAATTTGTCAAAATTGGATCATAAAAATGTCACGACACGTTGAAAATGATTTTATCGTTTGTTTTTTTCTGTGCTGTGCGTTTATATGCGTCTTTCCTGTCATCTATTAATATTGCAGACGTGCGCTTTGATCACCAGCTCCCGTCACCTGTAAACGTCGCCACCCCCCCAGGAGATGCCGTGTTTACATGCACACGTGTGAATCATGCATGCGCAAATCTCTGTGGTACCTTTCACACCGCTGCGGCAGGGCCATGTGTGCTGTACGTTTGTTCCCCCGTTGACAGCAACAGTCAAGTCAGTCAAATGTAAATATTTTTTTCCCAATGTGTGATCATGTAGAAAAAACAAATTTATCGTCCATATCAAAATGAAGTATGACTCAAAAGTTGGAACTTTTTACGTTAAGTACCACCTGGAAAAAAAAATGTGAATATTGTTAACAAATTGAATTTCTAGTACCTTCTTGTTAACTAGTCGGCTAACTTAATAAGATAAGCTAACAGCATCTGCTGCTTCCACTTGCTCTCGTCAGGGGGGGCGTGCGGTGCCACCTTGGGGAGGTGAGAGGACGGCGGCGTAGTGGTTTGAACCCGCTCCGCTCCCCCCACCTTCCTTTGTACCGCCGCCCTTAACCCCCCACCCCACCCCACCTCCCCCTACCCCGCAGGGCATCGACAGCTCCGCCGCCGCCCCGGCTCTGGTGCAGCAGCAGCAGCAGCAGCAGCAGCAGCAGCGCTACTGCTTAGCAACAGCCAATGGGCCACCGGGCCGGCCGTCCCGTCGGCCAATGGCGTGAAAGAGGCGGGCCTAGACTCAGGATTTGAGCGCCGGGGCCACATGGGTCTGGCTATAGTTAGTTTGCAGACGAGGACGAGGAGGAGGGAGGAGTACGAGTTCATGTTTTTGTCCTTTTTCTTTAATGTTGTCCTGCTGACTTAGTTTGAGTGGTCGCGTGTAACTGGGGAGATTTTATTAATAGAAGCTGTCCTGAAAATAACAGGCCAGCAGAGGGTGTGAGGGAAAGTTTTCTAGCACACTTCCCCCCCTTTAACAAGCTGACGTCATGTTATCATTTTATAGTAACGCGCTTCAAATTCCTTTGTGTCTTTCTTCTATCATGTGTCGTTCTGTAGACTTAGACCATTTTAACAACCACAATTAACACGTCATAGGAAGTTTGACTTGAAAAAAATGTTCAGCCACCCCCAAACCAGTTTGGCTTATCACCTTGTAACTTGCTAAACACGTCAATCACAAGTAGAATGGACACACAATAACATTTTCTCAAGATGGCTGTTGATTTTAGGTCACTTCCTGTTGAAATCTGGTCACTTCCTGTTCAGGTCGGTGCATTTCCTGGTGAGAATCCCGGGCGTCCCTAATCAATTGGCCAAGATGGCCGCCGCTCTGTGGAGGCGGGGGGCTGAGAATCCTGTGTGTACCTAATCAATTGACCAAGATGGCTGCCGCTCTGGGTGGATGTCAGACATTTTGCTTTGAATGCTGCCAATGTTATTGGTATCACCCTCTAAAATTTAACTAATTCAATTCAGGCCCATAAGACGCTTTTATTTAGCGATGAAATCTGGTCGGCGTGTATATCATGACTAAATTAAACTAAATAGTTTCAAAACATATAGGAAGTCTGCCATTTTGAATTCAAGTGGCCATTTTAGCTTGGTAGTGTCTTTGAGAGTTTAAAGTTGGTTGACCAGTGTACATAGAATTTGGTAGAAGTGTTAATCATGATGAGTAGAAACCAAGCCTACCCCCCAAAAAAGTGTCTCAAGAAGCCACAGCCAAAAAAAGATACAAAAAGTCTTCCATTTTGGTTTGAAGCGGCCATGTTTGCTCTTTAGCTCTTGCTCAAAATTTAGCCCGTGATATCTGAGCCAAAGCCGGTTTCATTGAGGAACGTGAAATTTGGTGGGCATGTCTATATATACCCACGAAAAAGTCTAAAGAAGCCCTGTCTGAAAATACACAGGAAGTCTGCCATTTTGGTTTCAAGTAGCCATGTTTGATCAGTAGCACCGCCTCAAATTTTACAAAAAAAAAAAAAAAAAAACTAATTCAGCCCCCAAATCAGTGTCATTTAGTAACATGAAATTCGGTAGGCATGTCTATCACGACTAGTAGAGTCACAAAAAAGTCTTAAGACGCCCTTTCTGAAAATACACAGGAAGTCTGCCATTTTGGTTTGAAGCAGCCATGTTGGATCAGTAGCACCACCTCAAATCTTACCAAAAAAAAAACAAAAAACAACAGCCCTTAAAGTCAGTTTAATTTAGTAAGAAGAAATTTGGTAGGCATGTCTATCATGAGAAGACTCACAAATAAGTCCCAAGAAGCCATGCCTGAAAATACACCAGGTCTGCTATTTTGGTTTGAAGTAACCATGGTGGATGAGTAGCACCGCCTCAAATTTGACAAAAAAATAAAAAATCAGCCCCTAAAGTCGGTTTAATTTGATAAGAAGAAATTTGGTAGGCATGTCTATAGACCTACAAAAAAAAGTCTCAAGAAGCCCTGTCTGAAAAATACACCGGAAGTCTGCCATTTGGTTGAAGCAGGATCGGTAGCACCAGTTTTTACACAAAAATAAACAAATTCAGCCCCCAAAGAATAAAATTTGGCAGGCATGTCTATCACGAGTACATGCACAAAAAAGTCTCAAGAAGCCATGCCTGAAAATACACCAGAAGTCTTCCATTTTGGTCCAAAGCTGCCATGTTGCATCAAGTAGCGTTGCCGAGAATTTAAAACATGTAGCCCATGAAACCAGTTTCACTTGGCAACATGAAATTTGGTTGGACTGTTGATTCTGTTTACCCACAAAAAAAAGTCTCAAGGTGCAGTTCATGGAAATACACTGGAAGTTTTGGATTGAAGTTGACATGTTTGTGGCCATTTCCTTTGAAAGATAATATTGTTTTGTTCTTGTCAAATTGCTCCCCAAATTGAACCATGTTGGGCATTATTATGTTCCACGATTAAGCTCTTATTGGGCCCAAATAGTTTCTATTGGCATATTTTTGCTTGTTCACTTCCTGCGTGTTTTTGAAAAAGTTGTCCCGCCATGCAGCAGATCGGATTTACGAGGTCAGTGGCTACTTTTGACAAGTTGGCAGCAGGACACATCCTGCAGCAATGCAGCACTTTGGGTGGGGCAGAAGCAAAAAAAAAAAAAAAAAAAGGTGGTGCTCTCCTCCGCGAAGGAGAGCGAGCGAGCGAGGAGGAAAAACAAGCGGTGTAGCCGGTAAGCTGCCCGGACCACGCTGTCTTGTTTTCGCTGCACTCACTGCTTGGCAACAACCAATAGCGTGGCGGCTGCTCGGCCAATGAGCTGTCAGGAGCGTGGCGCCACGCAGTTTGGATTTGAGCACGTGTGAGCGGACATGGGCTGAAAAAGACGAGCACGAGGAGCCTGGTGCGCTTAAGCGAGGAAGGAAGAAGTCTAGTCGAGTCGCTGTTTTGTTTTTTTTAACCTCCTAAAAACCACACCCTTAACTCTGCAGTCAGCCTGACTTCGACACGTAAGACAAAAGACATATAGACATTCTTTAAATGGCTCGAGAGCTGAGCTGGTGGCTCCCATTTCAGTTGCCATTTAAGGTTCTGTGAAGTATGACTTAAATTTTGAATGGAAGACTTTTTAACTTGAACTTTTCCCCCAAATTTGAATGACTATCCAAAATATGTTAATGTATGATATGGAAGAAATTCTGTAGTTGAACTGCCTTGTGTTATAGACAGAGCTATGGGGTCCATTTTGTGTCACGTTTCATTTGCCAAATATGGTTCTTTGGATTATAAAGTACCTTTTTTTTTTTTTTTTTTTTTTAAATGCACCTCCCACTAGTGGTTAGTATTGCGTTTGTGGAATATGAATTCAAGAAAGTTCAACTGTTTTTAATCCATCTCAGGGGGGCGGCCATTTTGCCACTTTACAGTTGCTCAAGACTCATGTAACAACCAATCACAGCGCATCTCTTTTGTGAGTTTAGTCATGTGATATTAGCAAGCTGAGCCACGATTGGTCGTTAGTAACTTGACTGAGCAACTGTGATGTCATTTTCAGTCGGCAGCAGGTGTCAAAATGGCCGTCGCCTGATATGGATTGAAAACAGGTGGATTTTTCTACTTAATTCATATTGCACAAACGCAATATTCATCAAAATGCCAAGTTTAGACTCGTAGTGAGTCAAAATGTATTAAACTACTTCCTGACAAAAAATATGTCCTTGTCTTACAAAGTGGTAATTTTATTGAGCTGTAATCATTTCATACATGAAAGCATGCAGACGTTGGGATGAAAATGTGATCCTTGGTAAAATGTGTTCTTTCCAGGCCCAAAAAGTTTGAGACGACTTGACAAGATTTTTAATGGATGTACACACTAGTCAGCTTTAATAGTTTGGGAACCTTATACCATTCTGTATTTTATTGGTTTATTGGTCCGTATTTTATTGGTTGTCAAGGTTTCGACTTGCACTGAAGAGCTTCGTTAAGACAAAAGTAACAATTTGCCGCTATTTTTGTGGCCTCTTGATTGCCAAGGCGTTGACGTAAGTTGAGGAGCTTTGTTTAGACAAAAGTAGTCATTTGATGCCATCTTGGTGCTAAGGAATTACGGTGAAGTGAGTTGAGGTGCTTCATTTAGACAAAAAAAAAAGTGCTTTTTTATTTATGTATTTATTTATTTTACAATATTGCGACTTTTTGTATCACCAGCCACCCCACAATATTGTAATAACTATCGTATTGTGATGTTTGGCTATCGTTGCATCCCTACTTTCAAGTAAGATGAGGAGCTTCATCAGACAAAAAAAAAGTGATTTGCTGCCATCTGTAGGCAATGATCAACCTTTTGAGGTGGGTGTCTTGATTACAATAAATTTCAAATCAATTTTTCGCCATGATGGGATGTTTAATTTGAGTTGTAGCACAGCGTGGCTAAGCTAACGTTTTGACAAAATGACTCAATGACATCATCAAATGATCATTTAGCAACTTTTCGCCATGCTGCTCTTCATCGAGATGTATAAAAAAAATATGGAGCTGGCAGCAGTGGTGGGAAGACAGAAAGGAGGAGTGTGAAGAAGTCTGCAGCTGAGGAGGAGGAGGGTGTCGGCTGCCAAACGGCGGCTTGTTAGCTAGCGTCTTTGTTAGCCCGACGGCGTCACAACGTGTCATAATAGCGGCGGGCGCTTCTTCAATCACCACCGAGCGCGAGGAGCCAATTAGCCTCGCTCTCACCCACCCGCTCCTCGGAGACAAGCGCGCACTCGGCGGCGGTGTGAAAGTGAGCCGTAAACACACTTCCATTGAAAGAAGCCGGCAGCGTGTTTACATAGGCGGCAGGTCTCCGAGGAGAGACGCCGCCGCCAATCAGGAGGCGGCGAGCGCCGGCCCGCCAGCCAATCGGGGCCGTGTTGTTCTCCGGCGCCCTGGCCCAATGGGCGGGCTTCTGGACGCGGGGGCCGGCCAATGACGGCGCGGGGATGCTTGTAACCATGCGACAAGGCGAGCCGGCGCGCCGAGCGGCAACAAAAATACGAGCGCGTGGGGAGCACGTGCTTTGCCGGGGAGAAAGTTATGAATGCGGCGCTAGCTCGGGCGGCCGCGCCCAAAGTCAGCATCAGGACCGGGACCGGCATCTGCTTGGAAACGCATCACATTCTTGCGCCATAGTGTACACTGCCAAGTGTATAGTCTTGAAAAAAGAAAAACAATTTAGAATGTCACCATAACAAATTCATTATTGTGGGAATGCTGAAGCATTCCCAGATGTTATTGTGATTTTTATTCCCCACACTTTTTTGCCGCCTAACAACTCCCACATAATACTTCCAATTTACACTGTTCAAATGTCAACTAGCTTAAAAAATTCACCCCTCCCGGGCTACATATCGTCTGATTCCACATTACTTACAGTATTTGCACAATTTAATGATTAATATCAACTTTCCTCCATTCATTTTCAATGGTACAGACAAAGTATCACTTTCCACGCCCACTTCCATACGTATAAAACTTATCATTAGCAGGTGTCTTGATACTGCTCGGTGGCACAGTTGGTAAAGTTCATTGTCCAGTAACCAGGAGGTTATAATTTCCTAATTTATCTCTCAATTGACTTCATAAGCATTCCACATGCATTTAAATCTTAGCATATCAGCATTCAGCGTTCAGCATTCCCACGCAATTTCTCCAGAAATTGCACTTCGTCTAGTTTTTACAGAAGTTGTAATGACAATAGTCGTCCCCCCCCCCCTAAAAACAAGGATTTATATTTTGCTGCGATGGTCGTAATAACTTGTATTTTTACAAAATTATCTTAGCATTATGATTAGGGGTGTTAAAAAAAAAATCGATTCGGCAATATATCGCGATATTGCAGCACGCAATTCTCGAATCGATTCAATAGGTGGCTGAATCGATTTTTAAACATCCATTTTTGATGGAAAAATATTCAACAAAATGTCTTCCTTATAGTTGGAGTTCACACCTTCATAATGGAAAAATGTTATATTAATGGAACGTTAAGCCTTAATAGTTTATTTCAGTGCTGTTCAAACATGAAACTGTCTGTTAAATACAGTGGCTCACAGTTTAAGGCTGAGGTTTCATATAAATAATACATTTTCATACAAATATTACAGTGTGCAAGTTTACTGACTAGTATTTTCTAAATTTGAGTAAAAAAAAAATCGCAACAATCGACTAATAAATTTGTATCGGGATTATTCGGTATCTATTCGAATCGTGACCTATGAATCGTGATACGAATCGAATCGTCAGGTGCAAGGCAATTCACACCCCTAATTAATTAATTAATTAATTTATGTTTAAGTGTAACAACGGAAGAACAAATCATGAATTTCAAAACATGTAGCCATTTGGGGATTGATGTGAAATTTGTGTGATGTGTTAAAATCAGTTGGCACAAAACGGAGATAGGGAGGAGTCATTGATTTATGACGTTTTGTTTTTTGTTGGCTCCCACATGTTGGATGTAAAGCTTTTGAAATGATACACCACCGTGATTTATTGTTAATGATTTTGCAGAGCCCCAAGATGCAGCTCACAGACTCCTTGACGAGCACTGTTGTAAATAAACCACCGGCACTTGTAAGCACTGTGTGAGGCATTTTTTTCTTCCTTTTTTAAAAATGTGTAGTCCTCTTATTTTTTATTTTTTTTGGGTCTTTTGTTTTGCTTGGCTGCTGCTCGTTTACTCCATTAGCGTCATGCTACGATGTGATGCACCCCTCCTCCCCCTTCTCATCCTTTATCGGCAGTCCACAAAATCTTTTGATCTCCCATCTCAACTTGTACTCGATGACGACTTCTTCTTCTTCTTCTTCTTCTTCTTCTTCTTCTTCCTGAGCAGGACTAGGAAAAGGGGGCGGGTCTTGAAGCCACTGCTTAGCAACAGCCTATCGGCTTTTTATGTGTAGGCCCTGACAGCCAATTGAAATGGCGAGTTGATTTCCTATTGTCATTGGCGGCTAAGAGAGCAAAAAAACAATGTTTTTCTTAGCACGCCTGAGAATACCAGGAGCACTTTTTTTTTTTTTTTTTTAAAAGAGGGAAGCTGTGAACATCTTGTCATTGATAGAAATTTTTTTAAGTTCTTTTAATTGTGTTCTTTGGCATTCAATGGCGAAGTCTTACTTGGGTGACTTTGTTGACAAGAAAGTGACTCAGATCATTTTTTTTGGTCTTGAAATAATTATTTCAGGTGTTCTCTTTTTTTCAACCCGGCGTCTAGTCTCCCCCGAGAGAAGACTTAACTCTCCATGATGCAAAATCAGAGGAAAACGTCCTCTTATTGATTGAGATTAATCTGCGTTTTAGCCGTCTCCAAGCAGACACATCCTCCAGCACGCGCGTTCTCTTTGATGTGATCAATGACAGATTATTCCTGATCAATATTGCTGGTGCGATCTGTTCCAGGCACACCAGTTTGATTAAGAAGCACAATTCCCCGTAGAGATTAATGCAAATAAACGGTACTGCAAATTTTTCAAGCACCGTTTTATAATTCTCTAATTATTTATTTATATTATTATTATTTTATGATTAGTTTTATCGTAGATTATCATGGATTCATTACCTGAGCAATATATCGCTAATCGCGGTATCGTCATTTCGTGAGATAATCGTAATCGCGAGCCTTTTTGTATCGCATATCGTGAGGTAGCCAGAGGTTCCCGCCCCTACTGCTAAGCAGAACTGTGATCAGACAGAGGCTGAATTTTGCGGACATTCCTTTGCTCACCAAACGCCAGTTAGGACTCGTCGCTCGTGTATTCAATGGACCTGATTGATGATGACTTGTTTTTATTGCCTTTCCACTTCAAAATGCCGACCTCTGACCCTCCCAACGGGATGACGATAGGTTAACTACAACTCTCCCTCCACTCCCGCAGCGGCATCCGTCCAATCAATAGTCGGCCCCCGCGGCCTGCCGCTTGATTGACAGCCGGTGCGGCACAAAGGGCGTCGGCGTGAGCAGGCAGGCGTCGTTGGCGTGGAAGCGTTTTTATTTGGGGGGTTGAAATGTGTAAAAGAGGCGTCTTTTATGTCACAGACGGCCCCGTGGAAAGTCGCAAAATGTGCGCTCGGGCTGCTTACCATCTGCGCCGTCGTCGTCCCCGAGGTGTCGCAAAGTCCTGCCTGCCAACAGGACGCCGTAAAAACCGCGCCAAATGTCCTTATGTGCGGGTTGCAGAGTAAAAAAAAAAAAAAAAAAGTCAAACTACTTGCTTCTATTGATTCTTCATTTTTTGATTAGTGAGACATAATTAAAAGTGTAATGTGAGTAGTTGTCATGTTCGGGTTTCAACTTGCAAGACAATTTGGGTTTTCTGTCATGTTTAGGGTTTCAAATGATGGATTTAAGATTAGGTCAGGGTTTGAAATTTGAGTTTAAAATCAGGTTGATGGGTTTAAGTTTTGGATTCCACGCCCAGTTTAGGGTTTAAAATTAGGGATGGAAGTCAGTGTTAGCGTTTCAAGCCAGTACAAGCCAATATTGGAAATTACGGCTCCGAGTCAAGATTGGAATTTCAGGTGAGGGTTTCAGTTATTGTTTCAAATTAGGATTTCAAGTCATCGTTATAGTTTGAAAAATTAGGGCTTCAGCCTGCTTTAGGGTTTTGGGATACTGTTTGAAATTAGATTTCCAAGCTAGTGTTTGGGTTTTAAGACTTTAGGAGGTTTAAGATTCCAAATTAGAATTCCAAATCAGGGTTCGGATTTCAAATGAGGATTGCAAGACAGTGTAACGGTTTCAAGATAGTGTTTAAAGTTTGGGCTTCCAACTCAGGATTAGGGTTTTAGGTAAAGGTTAATGTTTTGATTGAGAGCTTCAGGCCAGGACGTATGAGTGTTTCAGGTAATTGTTTCAAATGAGTTCATTTCAAGTCAGTGTGAGTAAGAACTTAAATTAGGGTTTCAAGACAGCATGACTGTCAGAAGTTAGTCTTTCAAGATGGTGTGACAGGTTAGGGTTTCAAATAGGAGTGTGACGATATATCGATATCGTGATAAATGGTGATACTTTGTCTCCCGATTGATTATCGATACGCCTACGCAAGTATTGCAATATTTGCTGTTAATTTCCAGCCACTATAACGGCTCCATTGTTTATGACCTATTGAGCAATTACTTGGCGGGCCACTAGGGGGAGCGCCTCATGAGTGGCGGGGAAATGGACGCCTGTCTTCAGGCGAAGAAGAGTCATACTTTGACTTGTGGAAGACATTTATCTGTCCAGCAGCTGATTGACTTTTGTGTTTTGTTTCTATGAAAAATGTGGATTATATCTTCAACTTTCGACTTTTTGAAGCACACAATTTCTGAGGAATATTAATATTGATTTCATTGGATGTAATATTTAAGTCATACTTATTTACTTTTGAATGTTACACAAAAAAATAGTCACAGTTTATAAAATGTAACGTTGCATGACAGTATATAATAATAATAATAATAATAATAATAGACAAATCTGTTCACAGAAAGTGGTATTGCTGTTAATCTTTTATGTTAGGTTAGTTTTGTTGTGTGTCTGTAAAGCGCTTGGTGTTTGAAAGCGCTATATAAATAATATTGACTTGACTTGGTCTCTGTTAATACATTGATATTTCTTTCAAAAATACACAAGTACTCACTGTGAAGAAAACTGTTTTAATATTGTGTACAAAAAGAAATGATTTTCTCATTGAAAAAACATCCGTTTGTTTCTTGAAGTTTTAGCGTAGATTGTCCTGTATTTATTACCTGACCAATATAATATAATCGCTGATCATGAGATAATCGTTATCGTGAGCCTTGTATCACATATCGTATCGTATTGTTGAGGTTCCCGCCCCTATTTTCAAATTAGGTGTTAGTCCAGGTTGGGGGGTTTCAAACTGCTATTTGATATCAGATTAGGGTTTCAAATAAAGATTAAGGTTTCAGATTTGGTTTAAAGTAAGGTTCATTTGGAGGTTAGGGTTTCAATCCCAATTGTAAAAGTTTCTCGTTGTTTTCAATAGTGTTGTTCCGCTACCGATACTGGTATCGGCAGAGGCGCCGATACTGCATTAAAACAGTGGTATCGGTATCGGTGAGTACTCACAAGTAACATGCCGATACCATTAATTCCAACGGTAATGTAGGATTTTCGATGCAGCATCTTGTGTCTTGCTCGTTCACGACATTCACTGATATGTGACATGTTCAATGCATGCGATCTAAGATATCCTATTGGCCGTTGGATGCTCTGAACCAATGGCAGGACAGATTTTTCAAGTTGAGGAAAAAAAAACGTAGATATTGGTATGGTATCAATATCGGCCTATACTGCAAAGCTGGGTATCGGTATCAGAGGCCAAAAAACGGTATCGGAACAACACTAGTTTTCTAAAAAAAAAGTGTTTTAATCGTAATTTGTAATTTGGAACCAATGAGCGAAGTGTCTCATTTGACACGATTCGGGTTTGGGAAAGTCGTCAACTGAGGTTTTGTTTTGGATTGTTTGTTTGTGCACAGGTCACTGGTGATCATCAGCACCCTGGACGGTCGCATCTCGGCGCTGGATCCGCACAATCATGGGCGCAAGCAGTGGGACCTGGACGTGGGCTCGGGGTGCCTGGTCTCCTCCAGCCTCAGCAAACCCGAGGTACGAGAAGAAAAAAACCCAACGGCTAACCAATAGGGATGTCACGATAAGGGCAATATTGTGATATTAAAACTGCCACAATATAATGGTCGTCATGTTCACAATATTTAAATGGAACACATCTGTTAAAAAAGTCAGGTTGATTTCCATTTGTGCAGTTTTAGGACCCTCTAGTGGCTAGTTTATCAATGCAATTTAATTTTCATTAGGGATGTTTTGGCCTTCTATGTTTAAAATCTATGCTAATTGTCAGATGAAGGGGAACCTAATTTGCTTGTGAATGGATCAATGTGTGCTTGTAAGTAATTTTTTTTTAATATGAGCTTTTTTTTTTTTTTTTTTTTTTTTTACAGTATTGTTTTTAAATATCACCAACGCCCCCACAATATCGTGATAATTATTGTATCGTGATGTTTGGATATCGTTACATCCCTACTAACCACATTTCTAACACGCATTTTACTCAGATGATAAAGAATATATACACGTTGTTATACTGCTTGTTCCATTTGGAGGTCAAGGACGCATTCCCCCCCTCAAAGGACCCCCCCATGCAATCCCAGGGCGCGCTTCTTTTAAGAACAGCCGCTGAACTCGCTGCTCTTTGAGCAGGCGTTGGCGTTGCCTACATTTCCAACATGTAAACACGCCAAGAACACACGCACACGCCAAGAGGAGCGCTCTGGCCTGGGGAGGATTATCCGCTTTTGTTGAGGTTTACACACACAAACGCAGTCGGGGAGCCTGCTTGGAAGGCGCGCACACTCCGGCTTCAAGCGCCCACTTTGGAGCGACCGCTCGCTTCTCGTGTGAACTCCACACACACGAGAGAGAACGTCATTGTAACGATGAGGAGCTTGATAAGACCTCGAGAGACGCGTTTCCACCCAGCGGTGGGTGGAGCGATAAAAATCCTGATCCCGTGTGTGTAGTAGATGAGAAGGCTAATGAAACCTTAATCGCTGCTTGACGCCTTCATCTGGCGTTGAAACCTTCCCACCAGGCTTGCTTTCAGGCTAAAGGGAAGGTGAGCGTTTCAAATTCAGGTCTCAAGCAACAGTCAGGGTTAGGGCTGCTCAATTATGGGATAAAATAAGAATCAATTATTTTGGCAAGAACGATTATTCAAACGATTATGTATTATTATTTTTATTTTATTTTTTTGGCCCGCGACCTTTGTGAGGAGCAAGCAGTTCAGAAAATGGATGGATGGATTATTTTTTTGTTATAAAACAAGGAAATGTTTAAAAGGGATCCTTTACTTATTTAGTCATTATTGGCAGTCAAACATTAATAGTTTGCCTACAATAAATTTAACATTTTCATTATTTTTCATGTAAAATTAGTACCTTTTAAAAACACATTTTGCAACTTGCTGTCGACTGAAAATGACATCACAAGGGCTCAGGTAACCAATCACAGCTCAGCTTGTGAATGTCACATGACCAAACCTAGAAAACAGGTGAGCTGAGCCCTTGTGATGTCATTTTCAGTCAACAGCAATTTACAAAATGTGTTTTTAAAGGTACTAATTGTACGTGAAAAATATTGAAAGTATCAAATTAATTATAGACAAAATATGAACTTTTTTTTACTATAATGGGCTAAATAAGTGAAGTATCCCTTTTAAACATTTAAAAATATTAAGACCAATTAAAAAAAAACCAAATAAACACTAGAATTACACAAACAGAATTAATTAATTTTATTTATTTATGTATGTATGTTGTGAAAAACATGGTTGGAGTGGAATTTTTAGGGTTTCAAACAAGTTTTGGTTTTAAATTTGCCGTTTTGTGACAGGGTTATGGTTTCATTCAGGTTTAAAGCGTCATGCTCGTGTTTTAGATTACGAGTTCAATTAGGGACGATTGACAGTTTGAACACAGACTTTGGGTATGGATGGGTTAGGGTGTTTATTCAATTAGGGTTTCAAGCAAAAAAAAAAAAATGTTTGTCCGTCCACCAATCAGCCTTCAGCAGTGTGTCTAGCCCCGCCCCTTTTAGCTTCCCTACCACCGAAGTTAGCACAGCCTGACATCATATGGATCCGTTCTTTTGTTGACACTTGGGTAGAAAAACAGAAATGTGTGAGCGAGCGCCTCTCGTCAAGTCTGACGTTCTAAATTTAGAAGTAAAGCTTCAGACTAAAGTGTTGGGTTTTTTTTTTTTTTTTTTTTTTTTCTTTTTTTTTTTTTTTAAGATTAGTCAGTTAGAAAAGTCATTTTTGTTCCTGTTGTTGGTGTGTGTGTGCACGCTCCTCGGAGGACAAAAAAAAAAAAAAAGTGTCAAAACCCCTGAAGGAAGCTCACAGCGCCAACTTGCTTTTACATCTCCCCGCCAATGTCACCTTCAACTGAAACTTTTGCGCGGAATCATTCGTCATCCTCGGGTTGTTTTGCATCAAGACGACTCAAATATGAGTGAGATTAAAAAAAAAAAAAAAAAAAAAAAAAAAAAAAAAATCCGTTCCCACCATTTTTTTTAAAAATGTGTTTGAAGTACTTCACATATATTTAAAAAGTACATTTTTCAACAGGAACGCCTGAAATTCAGGTTCGCAAAATCATGCTAACAGCTGCCAGTAGATGGCACCATGCATCCCTTTTGGATTTGAGATCACAGTTTTTGAGGAGATAAGATAAAGATTAGGCGTTAAATCTCAGCATTTTGATAATCGGGCTGGACCGTTAATTGAAATGTAGTCATGATTTCGATTTTGGTTTCCCACGACCATAAAAACATTACAGTCGAAGAAAAACAATTAACGGTGATTGACCAGAAAAAAAACTGTCTTCAAGAATAAAACAAAAATTTGTTTTTCAAATCAAAATTTCCCAAACTTTAAACATTTATTTATGTATGTATTTAATTTTTTTTAAATTTTATAATAATTAGAGCTGTCAAACGATTACATTTTTACTCAGATTAATCACATCTTAGAATTTTGATTAATCACTTAATTAAAAAGGCTTTTTTTTTTTATCTTTTTTTTTGCCCACCAAATTTAGTGAGCACCTGTTATGTGTTAATTTTTCAACATTTAATGTTATGAGGACGTCTTCAGAAAATTTTATCCACTGCACACGCTCCATCCTCCTTTTTTTCTAATGTTAATTACTTGCATAATTTAAATTGGGGGAAAAAATGAACCTATTAGTTTGACATGAACAAATATATTCTGAATGTTCGACGCAAACATTTATTTTACATTTATTTACTTGAATCCATTTATGTTATGTTTATTGCTGTAACACAACCTGTGCTACCTTTAACGTAACCATCCGCTGTCAGTTTAAGGATCATCTGCGGTCAAAATAAATAGTGTGATTAATCCGTGTTAATACATGATTAATGCGAAAAAAAAATTGTGATTAATTTATTGGTTAGCACTTTAACTTTGACAGCACTAATAATTATATGATTAATATCATGTGCAGCCAAATCCCACACCGATTCCATCTTTCTTTTACAGAAACGTTCTATTCGTGTCGTTTGCGGCTGCGGATGCGGATACAGAGACCACACCAATCCATTTTTTTTTTTTATACAACTAGAATTTTTTTAATGAATTGATGGAGTTTAACCGTCTCAAAATGTTTAAAGCCCATCATGAAAGTTTAATTAAATTTAAAAAAAGAGAAAGTGAGTATAAATTAAGAGGAACAGATATTTTCTCTAAAAGAAAATATAGAACAACACAAAAAGAACGATGTATCTCAATTGAATTGAATATTTTTTTTAATTATTAATTAATTAACCTTAATTACTTTTCACAGAAAAATTTGGGTTGACAATATGAAATTTTTAGGTAAACATCCTCAGAGGGATTTGTTGGGGAAAAAAAAACTTGTGGGAGGTAATCGAGTTCAATTAGAGAATCAATACTGTGTGTATGTTTTGTACTGCCAAGAATGGAGGCGGTCTTAAGTTGAATGTTGCTGAGTTGACTAAAAATGATCCTCGTGAGGATTAAAGCCTCCGTGAAATCCCGTTCCAAATCCGCACTTTATCATTTAAGGACCAGGAGGGTGTTTTTTGACATTTCTTTAATAAACGGTTTGATGAGAAGGGGGCGACGAAAGACAAAAAAAGATGCGTTCAATAAATAACACGGGCGGAAATATGACAGCGTGAAAGAACAACAAATGTACATGCTACCATGACGCTTGTCAAGTAGCAAACTGTCGCTAGCTAGCTTGTTGAGTTAGCTTCTAGCATTTTCACCTGTTAGCATTGAAGTGTGACGGAGCAAGAAGGAAGTTTTCCCTTCAGCAATGAAGTTTGATGAATTTGGCATGACACGTGTATTTGTTTTTAAATCTGTTTTTTTTTTTTTTTTTTTTTTTTTTTTAGGCAATATTTTTGGATATATTAAGTGGTTAAAATGTGTTTGATAGATTTATTGTTCCACAAGGTGGCTTCATATTTCTTTTGGCTGGACGGTAGGTTTATTTTATGTCTGAAATTCATGTTTCTGAAATACTTTGCACTGTGCGCCTATTTTTGTTTAATTGTGTTGTTGTCTTTTTAAAGGTTAAATATTTATATTTCAAATTAAATGATCAGCTTTTTGTTTTCCTGAGCCTTGTTTTTAATAGAAAAAAACCAAAACAATTATAACAGCCAATAACGACTAGGGATGTAACGATATCCAAACATCACGATACGATATTATCACAATATGAAGCTCATGATACAATAATTATCACGATACTGTAGGGAGGTTGGCGATAGACAAAAAAGGTCACAATATTGTAAAAAAAAAAATTGCTCATACTAAAGCAAAAAAAAACACAATATTGTGCTTTTGTACATTATCGCAATGAATATAAACAACCAACAATCTTTAATAACACTTAATAATGAGGCACTTACTTGCTAATGCACGTACATATTAAGTTCCTTCACATATTGACTCGGTTCACAAACAAATTACGTTCCCCTTCATCTGACCATTAGTGTTGATTTGAAACATAGAAGGGCCAAAACATGCCTTGTGGAAATTAAAACTGCACTAAAAAAAATAAAAAATAAAAATAGCCACCAGATGGTGCTGGAACTGCACAAATGGAAACCAACTCGACTTTTTTCACAGATATGCTGCTTTTAATATCGTGACATTACCACGACAATATATCGTGGCATTTTAATATCGCGATATCACGATATCGCCGTTATCGTTACACCCCTAATAACGACTAATAAATACTTTCAGTCATATCGCCCAGCCCTTTGTTGCGGTCTATTTAACTAATTGATTCAATATATGAAAATATAGAAGACATTTTTGTTGTTGTTGTAAAATGTTTGAAGATACTGTAAAAATTTGTGGTGTTTTAAGATTAATGTCCACAAATAACAAATATCACTATAAGTTTTGAATACTGAAACGAATCGAATCGAAAATTGTATCATTCCCAGACTTAATTGAACCATTCTCCTCCGAAAGATATCATTTTTCAATCGAATTGCGACCTGTGTATCGAGATACATAATCAAATTGGCCTCATGTCAGAGATTCCCGCCACTAGTCCTAATTCTCACCTCGGGACCCGCCCGGCTAGCGCGGTTACGTCGGCGCGGCGTCTTCCGCGTGCGCGCAGACAGTCTGCTCGGTGATTAGGGTCTTGTCGGGGAGGGCTCTGCCGCCGCCGCGCCATTGGCTGGCCCCCCGACGCGCCGGGGGAGGAGGCAGCCAGTCACCTGCTGCGCCCCCCTGCAGTGCGCCCATTCTCCCCCTTTTTTTTTTTTTTTTTTTTTTTTTTATTGCTCTTTTTTTTTAGATCGGCAAACACAAAACAGCTTTGTCTGCAGAAAAACAAGCGTGTTTACATTTTTGTGTGCGTGTGTGTTGAAAGGTCAGGTCGAGGTTGTCAATCAAAGTTGAGTGAGTCATGCTGGCGAGTGTAAAGGGATGAAGGAGTCAGCGCGCGCTTGATTAGGAGGCTGAGGTAATGCTTGGGCCCAGAGATGATGTCATCACATAGACAACACGCACACACAACGAATCAGGCAACGTGATGGACGAGCGGCTGGCTTAGTCGTTCGTCTTCCGGCGTGGAGGAGGCGGAGCGCAGATATTTTTAGCACAAACTACAGTTTCCTCCCCACTTGCTCTAATTTCCTCCCGGCTATTTATTTGGTTGAGGTTTATTTATTTAATGGCGCGTCGTTGGCAGTGATCCGAAGAAAATTAGCTCGGAGCCGTCGACGTCCAATAGGGAAGGAAATACCCAGATTATGCTTACCGTGGATTCTTTTATAGTTCCAACAATAGAGAATGGTTTCAGAAAAATAAAAATAAAAATCTTAAAAGGGAATGGAGTGAGATTCCTTAACCAGAGAAATTAGCACATCGATAAATAAACTTATTTTAGTATAAAAACATTTAGCTCTGACTGAGCCTCATAAAATCCAAATGGTAAGCAAAGACGTCCGTCATTCCAACAATGTCTAATGCTAATTTTCATGCTAAAAAATGGTAGGAAGTGACTGGAGTGAGGTTCCCTAGACCACTCAAATTTAGCATGTAAATAGCTTTAAGTAAAAGCACAGAGCATCAAAATGGCAAGCAATATATTCTGTCGTAGTTCCAACAACAGAATGCTAAAAACGGTTCTAAAGCGAACTGAGTGAGGTTCCACAGGCAAGTGTTTCAATAAATTGATGTGAAAACGTTCAGCTCTGAGCCTCACAACTCCAAATAGGAAGGGAAAATGTGCTCTTTCCAACAATGCTAATTTTAATGCTAAAAAATTGGTAGAAAGTGACTGGAGTGAGGTTCCCTAGACCACTGAAAGTTAGCATGTAAATAGCTTTATGTAAAAGCACAGAGCATCAAAATGGCAAGCAATATATTATGTCATGGTTCCAACAACAGAATGTTAAAAACAGTTCTAAAGCGAACTGAGTGAGGTTCCACAGGCAAGTTTCAATAAATGAATGTGAAAATGTTCATCTCTGAGCCTCACAACTCTAAATAGGAAAGAAAGATGTGCTCTTTCCAACAATGCTAATTTTAATGCTAAAAAATTGGTAGAAAGTGACTGGAGTGAGGTTCCTTAGGCCAATAAAGTTAGCATGTTAAATGCCTTTATGTAAAAGCACTGAGCCTCAGATATCAAAATGGCAAGAAATTTAAATATGCAGCCCTAGTTACAACAATATTAAATGCTAATAAATAAATAAATAAATAATAAATAGAGAATAGAGTGAGGTTTCACAGGTCAGTGAAGTTAGCATGCAAATAGATTAATATGAAGACATTCAGTTCTGAGCCGCAGAAATCCACATTTTAGTTAGTCTAATGCTAATTTCAATGCTAAAAACTGCTAGAAAGTGACTAGAGACAAGTTCCTAGGCCTGTAGTTATGCAAAACACTGAGCCTCAGACATCAAAATGGCAAGCAATATAAATATTCTTACAACGTTCCAACAGCATAAAAGCGCGAAAACCGTTCTAAAGGGAATGGAGTGAGGTTCCACAGGTCAGAGAGTTTGCAAATGTGCTCTTTTCCCTCTTTACAACAATGTATAATGCTAATTTTGATGCTTAAAAAAAGTGAATGGAGTGTTGTTCCCTTGAGTCGAGATGGAAGTGTGTCAATAGCTTGTCGCTAGCCATTTTTCATTCTTTTTAATTATTCGATCTGACTAGTTTACTTCAGTATAAAAATGTTTAACTCTGAGCCTCAGTTTCCGCTGCCTTTCCACTGTTTTTTGCATTTAAACACAAAATCAGAGTATCCGTGAAGGACAGACTGGACCAGTCGATCGATTTAGAGGGGGATCCGGGTCAAGCGGCGTCGCGTCGGATCACAGACGAGGATTAAAGAGTCGGTGGCGAGATGACTCACCCGCCTGCTAGCTAACCTTTTTGTCCTGCGCCCCCCGCCGCGTTGTTAACACCCTCTTCATTAGCTCACTAAATCTTATCATCTTGAAGAGATGACATCACCTCTGCCCGCCGGCCAATAAATCAGCCCTTCTGGCACTTTCAAGCCACCATCAATCTTGCACTCTCGCTCGCTGTTGGCAATCTGGCTGCTGTCCTAAACTGGCACGCTCAAGTCTGGTTTTGAAAAAAAGAAAAGAAAAAAAAAAGCTCTATTATGAATGGGAATATTGAGATAGTGTGACTAAATTTGTCTTGTACGTACAATCCTTTATAAGCTGTTGATCTGCCAGGATTGGGGTCAGTTTTTTAGCAATGATGTCATCCTGGCTTGCCAAACACACACGCACACATTTGTATAATATCCACTGGTGCAGGTTAAAGAGTAAACAAAACAAATGAACAAAGAAATCAACATGTTAGATGAACATGCCCCCCCCCCCCCCCCAAAAAAAAATAAATAAATCATAAAATAAACCACGTGATCTCTTCTCAGCAGACAAGCAAGTGATATGCAAATGAAGTGTCACAAAATACAGCAAAAGTGGCGTTTGTTGATCGCAGTAACAATTAACTGGATAATTTAGCCGCTACGACACAAGTTTATGGCTGAGTGAGCTTTAAAAGCACACTGCCAACATATTAGCTTCATTAGCAAGGTGACAAGAAGACGCACACGTGCTAAAAGTGAAGATGAATCAAAATTTCAAGCAAAATGAGAGCAAATCAACGCCGCCGAGCTTTATTCTGTTAGGTATCGATGCTATCGCTAATGACTCGCCAGTCCGTGGAACACAAAGAGGAGCCAGTGACAACTTCATCTTGGAGATGCTAAATGGGATGCTAATGATAATTGCTATCTCAAACGGTGATGCTAACCAGCAAGGTGACAAGAAGACGCTCATGTGCTAAAACCGAAGATTAATCAAAATTTCTAGCAAAGTGAGAGCAAATCAACACTATCGATGCTATTGCTAATGACTCGCTAGTCCGCGGAACACAAAGAGGAGCCAGTGACAGAGTAGTTTAATTGCTATCTAAAACGGTGATGCTAACCAGCAAGTTGAAAAGAAGGCGCTCACGTGCTAAAACCGAAGATTAATCCAAATTTCAAACAAAATGAGAGCAAGTCAACACCACCAAGCTTTATTCTGTTAGCTATCGATGCTATTGCTAATGACTCACTAGTCTGCAGAACACAAAGAGGAGCCAATGACAAAAACTTCATCTCGTAGTTGCTAAATGGGATGCTAATGATAATTGCTATATAAACGGTGATGCTAACCAGCAAGGTGAAAAGAAGACGCTCAGGTCACGTACTAAAACCGAAGATGAATCAATATTTCAAGCAAAGTGAGAGCAAATCAACACCACCAAACTTTATTCTGTTAGCTATTAATGCTATCGCTAATGACTCGCTAGTCCGCGGAACACAAAGAGGAGCCAGTGACAGAGAAACTTCATCTCTGAGATGTTAAATAGGATGCTAATGATAATTGCGATATAAAACGGTGATACTAACCGTTTGAAAAGTGGTCACGGCTCATTGGGAAAACATTTCACCACTAATTGCTGCTAAAAGCTAAAGTAATGAAGAGCAATTTGCTCAGCTGTACGGCAGAAGAGAGATGCAGGTCAACCCGCCCGGGATTGGTCGCCAGTCAATCGAAGGCCTTGAAAAAATAATTTAGTTACTGATTAGTTGAAATTAAAAGTCACTGAGATTACAAGTTACCTTTTTTAGTTACATTTAGCAGCTGGTGACAACAGCTTCACAAACCATTTGTGAGGTCTTCTGGACTTTGTGTTTCTGCCATGTCAACGATTTTATTAGACTGGTATGCTTTTATCTTGAAGGCCTGATTTTACCGGCTACCTGATATGTTGAATGATCAAAATAGTAACACACAGTCACTTGGATAAGCAACTTAAATCTCTCTGGAAATTATTAAAAAGAAAGAAAAAAAAAAAAAAAAAAGTCATATCGGAGTAACGCGTTACAAGGCAATCATATTTCTTTGTTGGTCTCCACTTCAGGTGTTTGGCAGCAAGATGGTGATCCCGTCTCTGGACGGCGCCCTGTTCCAGTGGAACCGTGACCGCGAGAGCATGGAGGCGGTGCCTTTCAGCGTGGAGTCCCTGCTGGAGTCGTCCTACCGCATCGGCGAAGACACCGTCCTGGTCGGCGGCAAGTCGCTCACCACCTACGGCCTGGGCGCCTACAGCGGCAAGGTCAGTCTTTGATCGGAACAGTGGAATACAGGATACGTGTGATAGAATTGTTTTTTGTTTTTTTGAAAATGCTTTGTTTGAATTTTTATTAGTTTTAGTATTTGTTTTAGTTATTTTGTTGGTTTTTGTTAACGATAAAGCCGTGCTCACACCAGGATTATTTTCTACAGACATCCAATAAATTAGCAGTTTTTGGCAGGGAAATGATTCAAATTGAGGGTAAGCGTTGAACCGGAATGACGTTGTTCTCCTCCTCCTCCTCTTTAGCTGCGCTACATCTGCTCGGCGGTGGGCTGCAGCCGCTGGGGGTCAGAGGAAACGGAGAGCGAAGACGTGCTCCTGCTTCAGAGGACCCAGAAGACCGTCCGAGCCATCAGACCCCGCTCAGGAGTGGAAAAGTGCGTAGTCTTTTCTAGGGTTGATGCCGGACTTATTTCAAGGTATCGGTTAGCCGCTAGGCAAAAAAAAAATCTGAAATTGTAAAAAGTCTTCCCTGCCCGTGTTTGGTGCGACACTGTGGCAAGGTTGAACTATTGGCGAATCATGTGAAAGAATAAAGGACAATTAACTCACTCAAACCCAAAACGTGTAAACAAGTTTTTTAATACTTTGTCCTTCACTCTCAAAAACGTATTTACACGTTTTTTTTGTTTTTTTTTTGTTATGCAAGAGCATACAGAAGGCTTTGATGCAGCTTCTGACATGAAGAGGTGGCTCAAAGAAATGGGTAGTCATTACAAAAAACCGACAGCAGTTGGCAGCAGAGTATGAAGATCATCCAGGGCCATGATGCAACAAGCTCTTTTTGACAGTTTTCGCCAGGAATTTGAATAATGATGGAACTCATTCTAATGCTAATTGCTGCGAAACGGAAACCGATACAAATATACTTTTTCTGATAAAAGAAGATACTCTAATCTTCCTTTTGGTTAATTCCATATTTGTATAGCAATAGAACACAATATTCTGTGGGCTTTACAAAATCAGTCAAAATCCAGTAAAACAGCTTAAAATAGCTTCAGTGAAAATGGCTGCCAGTTAATGAATTAACCGTTAAAAAAAACATTTTATAGCCTTCTTTTTGCATGCAACAATGACGATGTCTTCTTTTTTTTTGCTCTCAGGTGGAACTTCAGCGTGGGGAACTTTGAGCTGAAACTCCTCCCGGAGGCGCAGTCGGCCATCAACTTCCTGGAGGGGGAGGTGGCCAACGGCGACGCCTGGTGGCGGGGGGCGTCTCCCGCAACAATTATCACGGAGGAGTCCAAAGAGCAGGCAGACAACAAGAAGAAGCACAACCTGGACCTGGTCATCAAGGTGTCGGTCCCCGATTGGAAGGTGATGGCCTTCAGCACCGAGCCTGACGGCCAGCTGGTCTGGGAACATCAGGTGAGCCAGCAGGGGAAACGTCTTTTCCTGATCCTGTTTCGTTCGGAGCAACCCCCCGGTACGAAATGACGTCCTCTTGTCGCAGTTCTGCACTCCAATCGCCTCCGCCTGGCTGGTGGGCGGCGGCAAAGTCACCCCCATCAGCCTGTTTGATGACACGGCCTACAGCAACCAGTCGGAAACGGATGAGGAGGACGACGACGACAATCCGGACGCGTCCAAAGATGCTTCAGCGTCCAGCGTTTACCTGGGTAAAATTATTCATTCAATTGGAATTCATTTGTAATCTGTAATCAATTTGAAAATGACATCACAAGTGGTCGGAAGCTCAGATAACGACCAATCAGGGCTCACCTGTTTTCTGTGTTTTGGTCATGTGATGTTCGCAAACTGAACCGTGATTGGCTACTAGCTGTGCCCTGAGCACACGTGATGTCATTTTCAGGTAGCAAAATGTTTTAGTTATTAATTTTACATGAAAAATAATGAAGTTATCAAATTATAGACAAAATATTAACTTCTTACTGCTTAAAATGACTAAATGTGTCGCGTATCAATTAAACATGGGGAAACATTACACTACTAATGTGAAATATGTGACAAAAGTTCAATAAATGCTTTAAAACAAACATTTGTTAATGATTAAATGTGAATGTATTAAACTGAAAAGTAATAATTTCAAGAATATAAATACTATTAACAGTACAAACGGGCATATATTCTTTATCCTCTGCAAAGATTTGACCAGGATTGCTTCTTCTTACTGAAAGCTTGTGACCATCTCCTTGTAATATGTACTGTATTATGATTGTATTATACTGCAGCAACGTGTGAGATTTGAGATGGTCACAGAACAACTTCAGCTCGTATCCCAAAAAGTACTTTTCAAATATCCGGTGTGGTTTTGCTGCCATCTTGAATCATGAACAGAAAAAGCAGATGAGGTGAATTTTGTGTAGTCAATCGTTTCCATGCTGTGCCCCCCTCCAAGGGATGTTCCAGGGCCAACTCTACCTCCAGTCGTCCGTGAGGATCACGGAAAAATTCCCGTCCAAAGCCATCGGGTCGGAGAAGGACATCATCCTGCTGCCCACCGTCAAATGGAAGCCGCTGATCCGTGAGTTGAGCGGCCGGCGTGGACGAAAAGGCGGGATGACGACTACTAGCGGCGCTCTCCTCCCCGCAGATTCGCCGTCTCGGACCCCGGCCTTGGTGGGCTCGGACGAGTTTGACAAGTGTCTGAACAACGACAAGTTCTCCCACGACGAGTACAGCAACGGCGCCTTGTCCATCCTGCAGTATCCTTACGGTGAGACTCGCCCCGTCTTCGGCGACGGCGACGACGTCTGACGTCGCTTTCCTTCCGCAGACAACGGCTACTACTTCCCGTACAGCAAGCGCTACCGGGGGAAGCGGGACAGCGCGGTGAGCGTGATCAAGAGGAGCGGGGAGCAGCCCGAGCGTGGCAGGAACAAGGACCCAGTGCTGCTCCTGCCCTGGTGGAAGGAGATCCTGGGCACCATCGTCTTCTGCATCACCGCCACCACATACGTCGTGCGCAAGTTCTTCCACCCGTCGCCCTCGTTCGGCGTAAGGGTAAGAAAGACCCCCCCCCCCAACCCTAAACGGTATGGAGGAACAAAACTGCCAACATTAAAAATACATGCAGAAATAATAGTCAAAATAAAAACGGATATAATTCAAAAATTAAATACAAAAAATAAATATAAATGGAAGTAAAACATCTATCTATCTATTCATCCATCCATTTTCTTGACCGCTCATTCCTCACAAGGGTCGCGGGGGGTGCTGGCGCCTATCTCAGCTGGCTCTGGGCAGTAGGCGGGGGACACCCTGGACTGGTTGCCAGCCAATCGCAGGGCACACAGAGACGAACAACCATCCGTACTCACAAGCACACCTAGGGACAATTCGGAGCACCCAAATAACCTGCCATGCATGTCTTTGGAATGTGGGAGGAGACCGGAGTACCCGGAGAAGACCCACGCAGGCACGGGGAGAACATGCAAACTCCACCCAGGAAGGCCGGAGCCTGGACTCGAACTGGAGGCCTCAGTACTGGAAGGCGGACATGCTCACCAGTCAGCCATCGTGCCACCTCTATTTATCAGTAAAAAATGAAGACAAAAATTAAAAAATAAGACGTTTAGGACCACCCCCTCATTTGAATAACATTTTGTGCTGACAGAGCGTCTGCAACATGAAATATATAAATGTGAGAGCAAAGCCTTTTTATTTATTGATTGATATTTAATTGTATTTAAATATATTCGTATTCATTTCCACATTTTTTTTTATTTTTTTTTATCTCGTTTGTATTTTTGCATTTATTTTAACTTTTACTAATTAATTAATTGATGTATTTATTTATGTGTGCTATATATATATTTCTTTCTTGCGTTTGTTTTCTATACTGTTTTTATTTTTATGTTATTCATTTATTTATTTTAAAAACTTTGTCAGTTTTGTCTTTCCTTAAAAGAGCACACACGACTCCTATTAGACGATCGTTTTGACCAAATGAATCATCAGACCAGGAGACGTAACAAAAAAATGTTGATTTTAGGCAAGTTGATTTTGGTTGATGTGTGCCTATGTCCTCCTCCTCTTTTTTTTTTTTTTTTCCCCCTCTCACTTACAAAGCAACGTAAAGAGTCTGAGACGCAGTGCCAGACCGACAAGACCGACCTTGAGGTTGTCGACTCCAAAGAGCCGGACTCAGAGGAGACACGCTCCAGCAAATATGTGTCCAGGTACATCATTAGCGTTAACCACTATTAACTATTACAAATAAACGGTTACCACGAGTTATTAAAAAAACAATGAAAGTCATTACATGGATTTTACTAAAATGAAGGTCTTAAATGACATTAAAAAAAACGAAATACAATGTCCGGAGGCAAGAAGAATTTAAATACAATTGTTGTAAAAACATTTTTGTTCATGCCTTATTTTCCATATAAAGTTGTTTCATGTTCCAAATATTGTTCAGAATTTGAAAAGAAATATGTACTTTTATTGTCACCAAGGTCCAACATGAAACACCAATGCCACCTAGTGACACAAAAATGACACAAATGTATGATTCAGTGTTTCACACTCCTTTTAATGGCATATCATTTTAACTTTTAAATAACTATAATAAATTAATAAATGATCTCAGGTGGAAAGCGGTTCCCCTCACACGCGCGTCCTTTTCCTCCAGGTACCTGACGGACTTTGAGCCGGTGCAGTGCCTCGGCCGAGGCGGCTTCGGCGTGGTCTTCGAAGCACGCAACAAAGTGGATGACTGCAACTATGCCATCAAGCGGATCCGACTGCCCAACAGGTGACGTCTCCCGCCTCGTCGTTCCAACGCGCTCCTGACTGTCTTGTAGTTTTATGGTTTCTCTCTTTTTTTTTTTTTTTTTTTTTTGGGACCACCAAAAACGTTTAATAACGATTAGTAAAATCACGATGTATGCTACTGTAAAAGTGAAATGACGTCAACTACGCTTTTTGTTTTTTTATTTTGTTTTTTTAAATCAATGGGAAGTGCTAAGTGCATCGCTGCCTGGTCAATGGGTTGTGGAATCAAAAACACTAAAGAGTTAAGACAAAAAAAATAAAAAATCTTAAACAAAAAAAACCCATAAAATTATATATAATTTGTAGACAAGATGAAGTTTTTTTTTGTTTTTTGTTTTTTAAACTATCCATTCATCAAATTTGTTGCAACAGAGAGGTGGCGCGCGAGAAGGTGATGCGCGAGGTGAAGGCGTTGGCCAAGCTGGAGCATCCCGGCATCATTCGCTACTTCAACGCCTGGCAGGAGAGCCCGCCCGAGGGGTGGCAGGAGAAGATGGACCACAGGTGGCTGCAGGATGCCAGGTGAGTACGTCGCTTCCGTTTGGGCCGACACACAGACCTGGATATGTGTGACTGGATAACCGATGGCCCGTACGCGTCCAATTGCAAGCCGTCCAAGTCACAGGGCGGCCATCTTGTTACTCCCACCATGTATAAACTATATGCTGTACATACAGATGAGGCATATACAGCTTGGAGGCGGTTAGTAGAAGGCCGGAAGTGGGGTGGGAGGCTTGTACTATTTTTTTAACAAGTAAAAGACAAAAAAAATAATAGCACCTTTTTCTTTTATCGCTCAGTTCCTTAAACCCCAATATTAGATTTGGCAGAGGCATCTTCTGTTGAATTACAGTTATAATTCTTTAAAAATATATCTACGATACAATTTATAGATGTTCAAAGAATTGACATGATCTACTCCAATCTAACTGGCTAATGCTAATTAGCGCACTACTCGCGGCACTTTTAGCCCTCAAAATAAACAGATATTCATACAAAACGCTTTAGCAATGTGTAGAGAAACATCTTAATGTTACTCACCGGTAAATTCTCTTCTTACACTTCCAAAGAAGAACTTTTTATTGGAATAACTTGGTCCCGACTTTTTCCTTCTACTCTCTTACTCTCTTACGTGGCTATCAGAATGCGCGGAACCACACTGCCCCTACATGGCCAAATCATGTACCACATGTACAGCGCTCCAAATCAAGGCACCCACAAACAAGGGCAAGACAGTATCAAATAGTTTAAATAAAATCAATTTTGGGACATTGAAAATCGATTCTGAATTGTACTAAATGGGAATCGTGATACTTATGAGAATCGTTTTTTTTTATTTATTTTTAATTTTTTTTATTTTGGCACACCCCTACTAAACATCATTAACTCATTCGCTCGCCGCCATTTTCACAGAAGCAGTCCCGTTCGCTCCCGGCTGTTTTACTGGATTTGGACTGATTTTGCAAGGCCCACAGAATATTGTGTTCTATTGCTATAAAAAAAACATGGAACCTATCAAAAGAAAGATTAAAGTCTCTTCTTTCATCAGGAAAAAAATATATTTCTGTTTCCGTTTTTCAGCAATTAGCATGAGAATATAGATAAGTTTCATCATTATTCACAAATCTATTTAAAATTGTGAGTAATTGAGCTTTTTTTCAACATGGCCCTGGTTGATCTCCTTTGCTCTGCTACCACCTGCTGGCCTTTTGTGTAATAACTACCATTTCTGCAACAGTTTTTTTGCAGTTGAGAGGCTGCATCAAAGCTTCTGTATGCTTTAGTATAAAAACAAACAAACAAAAAAAAAACTTATAAATACGTCTTTGGGACACTTAAAACATAAAAAAAAAACGTATTCATACGTTATTGGGAGCAAATTTGTTAATAAGCATATAATTTATACATGTATTCAAGGCAAGTTGTAAAATGTCTGGTCCTCTTGTTTATGTTTAATACCTTTAAAACACCATAAATCATGCTGTTTCCACTAAGTACTAGGGATGTAACGATGTCCAAAAATCACAATACAATATTTTCACAATATGAAGGTCACGATACGATAATTAATACTAATAAATTGGCGATACAAAATGGTCATAATATTGTAAAAAAAAACAAAAAAAAACGAGCTAATACAAAACAAAACAACAATAATGTGCTTTTGTACATTACAGTAATGCATATGTCATGTAAAATCTCTAATAAGACTTAATATTGAGGTGACACTTACTTGCTAATGCACGCACATATTGACTCGCTTCACAAGCATATTACGTTGCCCCTTTCATCTGACCTTTAGCATGGATTTTTTACAAAGAAGGGCCAAAACATGCCTTGTGAAAATGAAACTGCACTAAAAAAAAAAAAAAAAAAAAAAAAAAAAACTAGCCACCAGAGGGTGCTAGAACTGCACAAATGGAAATCAACCTGACTGATGTCTTGCTTTTAATGTCATGACATGACGGCAACGATATATTGTGGCAGTTTTAACTCATTTGCTCCCAAAAACGTAGAAATACGTTCTATTTCAAATGTTTCACGTTCCAAAGACTTATTTATACGTTTTTTGTTTTTTGTTTTTTTTACGCTAGAGCATACACAAGGCTTTGATGCAGCTTCTGACCTGAAGAGGTCCCTTAAAGCAATTGTAGTTATTATAAAAAACGGCCAGCAAGTGGCAGCAGAGTATAAGAGATCAACCAGGGCCATGTGGAAAACAAGCTGGTTTTCCCACAATTCTAAACAGATTTGTGAATAATGATGAGACTTAGCTATATTCTAATGCTAATTGCTGCAAAACGGAAACAGATAGAAATATACTTTTTTTTTTTTTTTCCTGATGAATGAAGAGATCTACTCTTGATAGGTTCCATGTTTTTATAGCAATAGAACACAATATTCTGTGGGCCTTGCAAAATCAGTTAAAATCCAGTAAAACAGCTGTGAGTAAAGGGGGTTGCTTTGGTGAAAATGGCTGCCAGTGAATGAGTTAATATCGCGATATCAAGATATTGGCGTTATCGTTACATCCCTACTAGGTAAGGTCTCAAATGTTCTCCAATTTGGATACTGTAAATGTATAGGATGATATGCCGAGAAACGTTTCTTGGGAGGAGCAATATGGCGGCCTCGCCACCTCAAAAGTCTTGGCTTATCGGCTATCCAGTCCTATAAAAAGATCAGTGAGCCAAGCAGCTTGTGACGGATTTGTGCCTCGCAGCGCCACCGAGTCACCAATGAGCTTCGTGGACCACATGGAGGCGCTGTCTGTCAAAGTGCCCGTGTCAGCCTCACCGTCGCCACGCAGCGGCTCGGACGGCCCGACGGCGAACGGGTGCGATCGTCCACACCTGCCGCCGTCCTGCGCCGCCGCCGGCTCGGGCCTCAACGGCGACGCCCACAACACCCTGGGCTCGGGACCGGACAGCCAGGCCGAACCGGAGCGCCCCGACACGCCCGACTCGTTCGACCTGTGCCTGCCGCAGCGGCCTGGCGACTGCACCTCGTCCTCCTTTGACATCGTCTTCGAGGACTCGGGATGCGACCGCGACGCCGGCGGCCCGGAGGCCGAGGATGCCGAGGACGAATCGGCCTCCTCCGGCTCGGCCCGGACGGACCCGTCCGGCGCGGGAAAGGCGCCTTCGTCCTCGTCACGCACGCGGCGGCCAGAGAGCAGCCGCCCGTCCCCGTCCTCGTCCTCGCCTCCTCGGCCCAACTCGCTGGCGTTGCCGCTGCCCAACACACCCGCCGGACAACGAGTGCAACCTTCGCCCAAGGTTTGACAAGTTTTTGTGTTCTTCATCTACTTGAAAAATAAATGAAACAAGTTTGACTTAGCAACATGACATTTGGGTGACGTGTCTTTCATGAGTCAGGAAGTCTGCCGTTTCTGCTCTTAGTGGCCATTTTGGCTCAATAGCACCCTCTAGAATTGAAAAAAAAATGGTCTCCAATATCATATGGAAGCCCAAAAGTATAATAATCATAATTCAATAAATAAAAATACCATTTTGAGAATAAATACACTTTTGATTAAAAAAAAACAAAACAGTGATGTAATATGAACATTACATTGCAAAATAAGGTATTATTATGAATTGTTAGGGCCCGAGCAGCGACCGCTGCGAGGTCCCTATTGTTTTTGTAAAAATTATTATTATTATTATTATTATTATTATTATTATTAGGGCCCGAGCAGCGACCGCTGCGAGGTCCCTATTGTTTTTGTAAAAATTATTATTATTATTATTATTATTAGGGCCCGAGCAGCGACCGCTGCGAGGTCCCTCTTGTTTTTGTAAGAATTATTATTAGGGCCCGAGCAGCGACCGCTGCGAGGTCCCTCTTGTTTTTGTAAGAATTATTATTATTATTATTAGGGCCCGAGCAGCTACCGCTGCGAGGTCCCTATTGTTTTTCGATCGGATTATTATTATTATTATTATTATTCTTCTTCTTCTTCTTCTTCTTCTTCTTCTCCGTAAACGATCACGATTTTGGGTACCTAAACATTTACGAAAACTCACCAAACTTTGCACACTCCTCAGGCCCGGCGAAAAATTTGATATTATGAAGTCGTCATAACAACGCGACTCTATAGCGCCCCCTAGCATAGAAAAATAAAAACCAAGCTCGGCACGTTTGAGCTAGAGCAACGAAAATTGGCAGGCACGTGTAGCACCCCGAGACGCACAAAAAAGTCTATTGGGACCATGTAGCTAAAATGTACAGGAAGTGAGCTATGAATTTTTTAATGTCCAATTTTGGCCTATTTTGGCACATTCACTGTGGTCATGCTTTTTCCCCCTTTGCAAACATTTTTCATCCAATTGACTTCAAACTTGGCATTTATCATCTCAAGACCTGAGAGAACAACTGGGGAAAAAATCTTGCCTTTTCGAAATACTATATGACGGGGGCGGGGCATCAAATATTGCCTTTAAAATTTCATTTGTCCAGAAAGAGCAAATGCTGAATAACTCCCATGTACAAGCTCCAAAAAATCTCAAACTTCTCAGGCAACGTAATAGTCACGGCCTGAAAACATCTATATGACAAAATTCAGTTATACATATAGCGCCACCTAGTGGTTACAATAAATGTCATACTTTACGTTTTTAGCTACTGTGCTGAGCTCGTTGAAGGGATCCAGTTGAAAATTGGTCAGAAAAGCCTTAAGATGTTGGTGATGCCCCACACCGAATATTGTAACTTTTCGCCAAAGGGCGTGGCCGCTACGGTGACGCAAAGTCTGAAGATTTTTCGTGACAATAAAAGCTGCATTAACTTGACCGAGATGATCCTATCTTCTCAAAATTTCACACATTTGATGAGAGTCCAGCTCTAAAGACATCTACTAACTTACATTTCATCTAACTGATAGCGCCACCTAGTGGCAATTTTTTTTCTTACGAATTTTCTTGTACATTTTTCTCCAAACACGTTAACTGGACCAACCTCATATTTGCTCAGAGTGGGGTTTCGGCCTTCATGATGTCACAACACGAAGTTTGTGAGTTTTCGCGAATCGCTGTGGGCGTGGCTAAGCACTGTTCGCCAAGAAAACAACGCTAGTTTTGATGGTCTAAACATGCGCAGAAACTCATGAAACTTGGCACACACATCTGGCCTGGCAAAATGAGCAATATTTTATCATGTATTGTCCTATTTTTACAAAAATGACTCAATAGCGCCCCCTAGAAATTTTTAACGAAGCAGCCCCGATTGTACGTTTAAGCAAGATCTACGAAAATTTTTAGGTGTATGAGGGAGTCCAAGACCTACAAAAAAGTCTCTTGGACCCATGTGCTAAAATGAACAGGAAGTGAGCTATGAATTTTTGAATGTCCCATTTTTGACGATTTTTGCATATTTTCAGGGGGCATACTTTTGCCCACTTCTCCTACACATTTCATCCGACTGACTTTAGACTTGACCTGGACCATGTCAAGACCTGAGCCAACTACAGGCAGAAAAATCTTGACTTTTGGAAATACTATATGATGAGGGCGGGGCATCAAATTTTGTGTTTCGCACTGAAAAAGGATATGCTTAATAACTCCCCGGTACATGCTCCAAAAAATCCCAAACTTGACATGTATGTTTATAGTCAAAGCCTGAAGGTATCTCTATGACAAAATTCAGTTATATATGCAGCGCCACCTAGCCCTTCAGGCGTGAAAAAAAAATACCCCACATACGGTATTTTGTACAAAAAATGTCAACTCATTCTAAGTGTGATAACTCCCATGTTCAAGCTCCAAAAAATCTCAAACTTCTCAGGCAACGTAATAGTCACGGCCTGAAAGCATCTATATGATAAAATTCAGTTATACATATAGCGCCACCTAGTGGTAACAATAAATGTCATACTTTACGTTTTTAGCTACTGTGCCGAGCTCGTTGAAGGGATCCAGTTGAAAATTGGTCAGAAAAGCCTTAAGATGTTGATCATGCCCCACACCGAATTTTGTAACTTTTCGCCAAAGGGCGTGGCCGCTACGGTGACGCAAAGTCCGAAAATTTTTCGTGACAATAAAAGCTGCATGAACTTGACCGAGATGATCCTATCTTCTCAAAATTTCACACATTTGATGAGAGTCCAGCCCTTAAGACATCTACGAACTTATATTTCATCTTACTGATAGCGCCACCTAGTGGCAATTTTTTTTCTTACGAATTTTCTTGTACATTTTTCTCCAAACACGTTAACTGGACCAACCTCATATTTGCTCAGATGAGGGTTTCGGCCTTCATGATGTCACAACACGAAGTTTGTGAGTTTTCGCGAATCGCTGTGGGCGTGGCTAAGCACTGTTCGCCAAGAAAACAACGCCAGTTTTGAGGGTCTAAACATGCGCAGAAACTCATGAAACTTGGCACACACATCTGGCCTGGTAAAATGAACAATATTTTATTGTTGATTGTACTATTTTTACAAAAATGACTCAATAGCGCCCCCTAGAAATTTTTAACGAAGCAGCCCCGATTCTACGTTTAAGCAAGATCTACGAAAATTTTTACGTGTATGACGGAGCCAAAGACCTACAAAAAAGTCTCTTGGACCCATATGCTAAAATGAACAGGAAGTGAGGTACGAATTTTTGAATGTCCCATTTTTGACGATTTTTGCACATTTTCAGGGGGCATACTTTTGCCCACTTCTCCTACATGTTTATCCAATGACTTGACCTGGACCATGCCAAGACCTGAGCCAACAACAGACGGAAAAATCTTGACTTTTGGAAATACTATATGATGAGCGCGGGGCATCAAAATTTGTGTTTCGCACTGAAAAAGGATATGCTTAATAACTCCCCGATACATGCTCCAAAAAATCCCAAACTTGACATGTATGTTTATCGTCAAGGCCTGAAGGTATCTCTATGACAACATTCAGTTATATATGCAGCGCCACCTCGCCCTTGAGGCATGAAAAAAAAATACCCCACATACGGTATTTTGTACAAAAAATGTAAACTCATTCTAAGTGTGATAACTAAGTCATTTATGAATATTCTTTTACTTTCCACCACTCAAAATGTTCACTGGCATTAGACTTATCCAAACATGTACTTTTTTATTTATTTTTGATAGCCTCTAATGGACATTAAAAGCAATATCGTGAATGAAGGATATGCTTAATAACTCCACGGTACATGCTCCAAAAAAATCCCACACTTGACATGTATGTTTAGAGTCAAGGCTTGAAGGTATCCCTATGACAACATTCCATTATATATACAGCGCCACCTAGCCCTAGAGGCATAAAAAAAAATACACCAACTTAACGGTATTTTTACAAAAAAAAAAAAAATCCACATGTCAAGGTTTATCATGCCATTTTCAAAGAAATTCTGCTTCCAATGTGCCTTACCTAAACTTGCCAGTACCCCAACGTGCCAGTACCCCAACGTGCAAGTACCCCAACGTGCAAGTACCCCAACGTGGCCCGGGCTGCGAGGGCCCTTTATAGCTGCTCGCAGCTCTAGTTATTAGGGCCCGAGCAGCGACCGCTGCGAGGTCCCTCTTGTTTTTGTAAGAATTATTATTATTCTTCTTCTTCTTCTTCTCCGTAAACGATCGCATTTTTGAGGGCCTAAACATTTACGAAAACTCACCAAACTTTGCAGTCTCTTCGGGCCCGGCGAAAAATTTGATATTATGTAGTTGTCATAACAACGCGACTCTATAGCGCCACCTAGCGTAGAAAAATAAAAACCAATCCCGGCCCGTTTGAGCTAGAGCTACGAAAATTGGCAGGCACGTGTAGCACTACGAGACGCACAAAAAAGTCAGTGGAAGCCAATTCCTAAAATGTACAGGAAGTGAGCTATGAATTTTTTAATGTCCAATTTTGGCCTATTTTGGCACATTCACTGTGGTCATACTTTTTCCCCCTATGCAAACATTTTTCATCCCATTGACTTTAAACTTGGCATTTATCATCTCAAGACTTAAGAGAAAAACTAGGCAAAAAATCTTGCGTTTTCGAAATACTATATGACGGGGGCGGGGCATCAAATATTGCCTTTAAAATTTCATTTGTCCAGAAAGAGCAAATGCTGAATAACTCCCATGTACAAGCTCCAAAAAATCTCAAACTTCTCAGGCAACGTAATAGTCACGGCCTGAAAACACCTATATGAAAAAATTCAGTTATACATATAGCGCCACCTAGTGGTTACAATAAATGTCATACTTTACGTTTTTAGCTACTGTGCTGAGCTCGTTGAAGGGATCCAGTTGAAAATTGGTCAGAAAAGCCTTAAGATGTTGATGATGCCCCACACCGAATATTGTAACTTTTCGCCAAAGGGCGTGGCCGCTACGGTGACGCAAAGTCTGAAGATTTTTCGTGACAATAAAAGCTGCATGAACTTGACCGAGATGATCCTATCTTCTCAAAATTTCACACATTTGATGAGAGTCCAGCCCTAAAGACATCTACGAACTTATATTTCATCTAACTGATAGCGCCACCTAGTGGCAATTTTTTTTCCTTACGAATTTTCTTGTACATTTTTCCCCAAACACGTTAACTGGACCAACCTCATATTTGCTCAGATGGGGGTTTCGGCCTTCATGATGTCACAACACGAAGTTTGTGAGTTTTCGCGAATCGCTGTGGGCGTGGCTAAGCACTGTTCGCCAAGAAAACAACGCTAGTTTTGATGGTCTAAACATGCGCAGAAACTCATGAAACTTGGCACACACATCTGGCCTGGCAAAATGAGCAATATTTTATCATGTATTGTCCTATTTTTACAAAAATGACTCAATAGCGCCCCCTCGAAATTTTTAACGAAGCAGCCCCGGTTGTACGTTTAAGCAAAAACGCCGAATATTTTTAGGTGTATGAGGATGCCAAGACCTACAAAAACGTCTCTTGTACCCATATGCTAAAATGAACAGGAAGTGAGCTACGAATTTTTGAATGTCCCATTTTTGACGATTTTTGCACATTCACAGGGGGCAGACTTTTGCCCACTTCTCCTACACGTTTCATCCGACTGAGTTAAGACTTGGCCTGGACCATGTCAAGACCTGAGCCAACGACAGGGGGAAAAATTTTGACTTTTCGAAATACTATATGATGAGGGCGGGGCATCAAAATTTGTGTTTCACAATGAAAAAGGATATGCTTGATAACTCCCCGGTACATGCTCCAAAAAATCCCAAACTTGACATGTATGTTTATCGTCAAGGCCTGAAGTTATCTCTATGACAACATTCAGTTATATATGCAGCGCCACCTAGCCCTTGAGGCATGAAAAAAAAATACCCCACATACGGTATTTTGTACAAAAAATGTACACTCATTCTAAGTGTGATAACTAAGTCATTTATGAATATTTTTTTAGTTTCCACCACTCAAAATGTTCACTGGCATCAGACTTATCCAAACATATATATATTTTTATTTATTTTTGATAGCCTCTATGGACATTAAAAGCAATATCGTGAATGAAGGATATGCTTAATAACTCCACGGTACATGCTCCAAAAAAAAATCCCACACTTGACATGTATGCTTATAATCAAGGCCTGAAGGTATCTCTATGACAACATTCAGTTATAAATACAGCGCCACCTAGCCCTTGAGGCTTATATAAAAAAAAATAAAAATACCCCACATACGGTATTTTGTACAAAAAATGTACACTCATTCTAAGTGTGATAACTAAGTCATTTATGAATATTCTTTTAGTTTCCACCACTCAAAATGTTCACTGGCATCAGACTTATCCAAACATACATATTTTTGTTATTTAGTTTTATGTATTTTTGATAGCCTCTATGGACATTAAAAGCAATATCGTGAATGAAGGCTATGCTTAATAAATCCACGGTACATGCTCAAAAAAAAAATCCCACACTTGACATGTATGCTTATAATCAAGGCCTGAAGGTATCTCTATGACAACATTCAGTTATAAATACAGCGCCACCGAGCCCTTGAGGCTTATATAAAAAAAAAAAAAAAATACCCCACATACGGTATTTTGTACAAAAAATGTACACTCATTCTAAGTGTGATAACTAAGTCATTTATGAATATTCTTTTAGTTTCCACCACTCAAATTGTTCACTGGCTTCACACCGATCCAAACGTATGTACGTTTCCATTTCGTTTTATTCATTTTTGATTGCCCCTTTGGACAATAAAAGTAACATTGTGCAATGAGTACAACGAGCGATGATGTGTATATACACTTTTACAAAAAAATACCAATCAGGGCAACTCATTGCCTAATAATAAAAAAGGACGCTGATTTTTGCAGGTCTTAACAATCACCAAAACCCGTTGAGCTTGATACACACACTGGCAAAAAAATATTCTACATGTAAACGTTTATTATGCCATTTTCAAAGAAATTTTGCTTCCAATATGCCAGTACCCGAATGTGCCAGTACCCCAACGTGCAAGTACCCCAACGTGCAAGGACCCCAACGTGGCCCGGGCTGCGAGGGCCCTTTATAGCTGCTCGCAGCTCTAGTTATTATTATTATTATTATTCTTCTTCTTCTTCTTCTTCTTCTTCTTCTCCGTAAACGATCGCGATTTTGGGTACCTAAACATTCACGAAAACTCACCGAACTTTGCACACTCCTCAGGCCCGGCGAAAAATTTGATATTATGAAGTCGTCATAACAACGCGACTCTATAGCGCCCCCTAGCGTAGAAAAATAAAAACCAAGCCTGGCACGTTTGAGCTAGAGCAACGAAAATTGGCAGGCACGTGTAGCACCCCGAGACGCACAAAAAAGTCTATTGGGACCATGTAGCTAAAATGTACAGGAAATGAGCTATGAATTTTTTTATGTCCAATTTTGGCCTATTTTGGCACATTCACTGTGGTCATGCTTTTTCCCCCTCTGCAAACATTTTTCATCCAATTCACATCAAACTTGGCATTTATCATCTCAAGACCTGAGAGAACAACTGGGCAAAAAGTCTTGCCTTTTCGAAATACTATATGATGGGGGCGGGGCATCAAATATTGTCTTTAAAATTTCATTTGTCCAGAAAGAGCAAATGCTTAATAACTCCCATGTTCAAGCTCCAAAAAATCTCAAACTTCTCAGGCAACGTAATAGTCACGGCCTGAAAACATCTATATGATAAAATTCAGTTATACATATAGCGCCACCTAGTGGTGACAATAAATGTCATACTTTACGTTTTTAGCTACTGCGCTGAGCCCGTTGAAGGGATCCAGTTGAAAGTTGGTCAGAAAAGCCTTAAGATGTTGATCATGCCCCACACCGAATATTGTAACTTTTCGCCAAAGGGCGTGGCCGCTACGGTGCCGCAAAGTCTGAAGATTTTTCGTGACAATAAAAGCTGCATGAACTTGACCGAGATGATCCTATCTTCTCAAAATTTCACACATTTGATGAGAGTCCAGCCCTAAAGACATCTACGAACTTATATTTCATCTTACTGATAGCGCCACCTAGTGGCAATTTTTTTTCTTACGAATTTTCTTGTACATTTTTTCTCCAAACACGTTACCTGGACCAACCTCATATTTGCTCAGATGAGGGTTTCGGCCTTCATGATGTCACAACACGAAGTTTGTGAGTTTTCGCGAATCGCTGTGGGCGTGGCTAAGCACTGTTCGCCAAGAAAACAACGCCAGTTTTGAGGGTCTAAACATGCGCAGAAACTCATGAAACTTGGCACACACATCTGGCCTGGTAAAATGAACAATATTTTATTGTTGATTGTGCTATTTTTAAAAAAATGACTCAATAGCGCCCCCTCGAAATTTTTAACGAAGCAGCCCCGGTTGTACGTTTAAGCAAGAACGACGAATATTTTTAGGTGTATGAGGGAGCCCAAGACCTACAAAAAAGTCTCTTGTACCCATATGCTAAAATGAACAGGAAGTGAGCTACGAATTTTTGAATGTCCCATTTTTGACGATTTTTGCACATTTTCAGGGGGCATACTTTTGCCCACTTCTCCTACACGTTTTATCCGACTGACTTATGACTTGACCTGGACCATGCCAAGACCTGAGCCAACAACAGACGGAAAAATCTTGACTTTCGGAAATACTATATGGTGAGGGCGGGGCATCAAAATTTGTGTTTCGCACTGAAAAAGGATATGCTTAATAACTCCCCGGTACATGCTCCAAAAAATCCCAAACTTGACATGTATGTTTATCGTCAAGGCCTGAAGGTATCTCTATGACAACATTCAGTTATATATGCAGCGCCACCTAGCCCTTGAGGCATGAAAAAAAAATACCCCACATACGGTATTTTGTACAAAAAATGTACACTCATTCTAAGTGTGATAACTAAGTCATTTATGAATATTTTTTTAGTTTCCACCACTCAAAATGTTCACTGGCATCAGACTTATCCAAACATATATATATTTTTATTTATTTTTGATAGCCTCTATGGACATTAAAAGCAATATCGTGAATGAAGGATATGCTTAATAACTCCACGGTACATGCTACAAAAAAAAATCCCACACTTGACATGTATGCTTATAATCAAGGCCTGAAGGTATCTCTATGACAACATTCAGTTATAAATACAGCGCCACCTAGCCCTTGAGGCTTATATAAAAATAAAAAAAAATACCCCACAAACGGTATTTTGTACAAAAAATGTACACTCATTCTAAGTGTGATAACTAAGTCATTTATGAATATTCTTTTAGTTTCCACCACTCAAATTGTTCACTGGCTTCACACCGATCCAAACGTATGTACGTTTCCATTTTGTTTTATTCATTTTTGATTGCCCCTTTGGACAATAAAAGTAACATTGTGCAATGAGTACAACGAGCGATGATGTGTATATACACTTTTACAAAAAAATACCAATCAGGGCAACTCATTGCCTAAAAATAAAAAAGGACGCTGATTTTTGCAGGTCTTAACAATCACCAAAACCCGTTGAGCTTGACACACACACTGGCAAAAAAAAATTCTACATGTAAACGTTTATTATGCCATTTTCAAAGAAATTTTGCTTCCAATATGCCAGTACCCCAACGTGCCAGTACCCCAACGTGCAAGTACCCCAACGTGCAAGGACCCCAACGTGGCCCGGGCTGCGAGGGCCCTTTATAGCTGCTCGCAGCTCTAGTTAGGGCCCGAGCAGCTACCGCTGCGAGGTCCCTATTGTTTTTCGATCGGATTATTATTATTATTATTATTATTCTTCTTCTTCTTCTTCTTCTTCTTCTTCTCCGTAAACGATCACGATTTTGGGTACCTAAACATTTACGAAAACTCACCAAACTTTGCACACTCCTCAGGCCCGGCGAAAAATTTGATATTATGAAGTCGTCATAACAACGCGACTCTGTAGCGCCCCCTAGCATAGAAAAATAAAAACCAAGCCCGGCATGTTTGAGCTAGAGCAACGAAAATTGGCAGGCACGTGTAGCACCCCGAGACGCACAAAAAAGTCTATTGGGACCATGTAGCTAAAATGTACAGGAAGTGAGCTATGAATTTTTTAATGTCCAATTTTGGCCTATTTTGGCACATTCACTGTGGTCATGCTTTTGACCCCTTTGCAAACATTTTTCATCCCATTGACTTCAAACTTGGCATTTATCATCTCAAGACCTGAGAGAACAACTGGGGAAAAAATCTTGCCTTTTCGAAATACTATATGACGGGGGCGGGGCATCAAATATTGCCTTTAAAATTTCATTTGTCCAGAAAGAGCAAATGCTTAATAACTCCCATGTTCAAGCTCCAAAAAATCTCAAACTTATCAGGCAACTTAATAGTCACGGCCTGAAAACATCTATATGATAAAATTCAGTTATCCATGTAGCGCCACCTAGTGGTAACAATAATTGTCATACTTTACGTTTTTAGCTACTGTGCTGAGCTCGTTGAAGGGATCCAGTTGAAAATTGGTCAGAAAAGCCTTAAGATGTTGATCATGCCCCACACCGAATATTGTAACTTTTCGCCAAAGGGCGTGGCCGCTACGGTGCCGCAAAGTCTGAAGATTTCTCGTGACAACAAAAGCTGCATTAACTTGACCGAGATGATGCTATCTTCTCAAAATTTTACACAATTGATGAGAGTCCAGTCCTAAAGACATCTACAAACTTATATTTCATCTTACTGATAGCGCCACCTACTGGCAATTTTTTTTCTCACGATTTTTCTTCAATGTTTTTCTCCAACCATGTTAACTGGACCTACCTCATATTTGCTCAGATGAGGGTGTCGGCCTTCATGCTGTCACAACATGAAGTTTGTGAGTTTTCGCGAATCGCTGTGGGCGTGGCTAAGCGCTGTTCGCCAAGAAAACAACGCCAATTTTGAGGGTCTAAACATGCACAGAAACTCATGAAACTTGGCACACACATCTGGCCTGGTAAAATTAGCAATATTTTATTGTTGATTGTGCTATTTTTACAAAAATGACTCAATAGCGCCCCCTAGAAATTTTTAACGAAGCAGCCCCGGTTGTACGTTTAAGCAAGAGCTACAAAATTTTTTAGGTGTATTAGGAAGCCCAAGACCTACAAAAAAGTCACTTGGACCCATATGCTATAATGAACAGGAAGTGAGCTACGAATTTTTAAATGTCCCATTTTTGACGATTTTTGCACATTTACAGGGGGCATACTTTTGCCCACTTCTCCTACACGTTTCATCCGACTGACTTCAGACTTGACCTGGACCATGTCAAGACCTGAGCCAACGACAGGGGGAAAAATCTTGACTTTTCGAAATACTATATGATGAAGGCGGGGCATCAAAATTTGTGTTTCGCACTGAAAAAGGATATGCTTAATAACTCCCCGGTACATGCTCCAAAAAATCCCAAACTTGACATGTATGTTTATCATCAAGGCCTGAAAGTATCTCTATGACAACATTCAGTTATATATGCAGCGCCACCTAGCCCTTGAGGCATAAAAAAAAAATACCCCACATACGGTATTTTGTACAAAAAATGTAAACTCATTCTAAGTGTGATAACTAAGTCATTTATGAATATTCTTTTAGTTTCCACCACTCAAAATGTTCACTGGCATCAGACTTATCCAAACATATATATATTTTTATTTATTTTTGATAGCCTCTGTGGACATTAAAAGCAATATCGTGAATGAAGGATATGCTTAATAACTCCCCGGTGCATGCTTCAAAAAATCCCAAACTTGACATGTATATTTATAGTCAAGGCGTGAAGGTATCTCTATGACAAAATTCAGTTATAAATACAGCGCCACCTAGCCCTTGAGGCATATATATATATATATATAAAAAAAATAATAATACCCCACATACGGTATTTTGTACAAAAAATGTACACTCATTCTAAGTGTGACAAATGTTGAGGGTTTCGGCCTTCATGATGTCACAACACGAAGTTTGTGAGTTTTCGCGAATTGCTGTGGGCGTGGCTAAGCGCTGTTCGCCAAGAAAACAACGCCAGTTTTGAGGGTCTAAAAATGCACAGAAACTCATGAAACTTGGCACACACATCTGGCCTGGTAAAATGAGCAATATCTTATTGTTGATTGTGCTATTTTTACAAAAATGACTCAATAGCGCCCCCTAGAAATTTTTAACGAAGCAGCCCCGGTTGTACGTTTAAGCAAGAACGACGAATATTTTTAGGTGTATGAGGGAGCCCAAGACCTACAAAAAAGTCTCTTGGGCCTACATGCTAAAATGAACAGGAAGTGAGCTACGAATTTTTGAATGTCCCATTTTTGACGATATTTGCACATTTACAGGGGGCATACTTTTGCCCACTTCTCCTACACGTTTCATCCGACTGACTTCAGACTTGACCTGGACCATGTCAAGACCTGAGCCAACGACAGGGGGGAAAATCTTGACTTTTCGAAATACTATATGATGAAGGCGGGGCATCAAACTTTGTGTTTCGAACTGAAAAAGGATATGCTTAATAACTTCCCAGTACATCCTCCAAAAAATCCCAAACTTGACATGTATGCTCATAGTCAAGGCCTGAAGGTATCTCTATGACAACATTCAGTTATATATGCAGCGCCACCTAGCCCTTGAGGCAAAACAAAAAAATACCCCACATACGGTATTTTGTACAAAAAATGTAAACTCATTCTAAGTGTGATAACTAAGTCATTTATGAATATTCTTTTACTTTCCACCACTCAAAATTTTCACTAGCATCAGACCTATCCAAACATACGTATTTTTTATTTAGTTTTATTTATTTTTGATAGCCTCTATTGACGTTAAAAGCAGTAACGTGAATGAAGGATATGCTGAATAACTCCCCGGTACATGCTCCAAAAAATCCCACACTTAACATGTATATTTATAGTCAAGGCCTGAAGGTATCTCTATGACAAAATTCAGTGATAAATACTGCGCCACCTAGTCCTTGAGGCATTAAAAAAAAAAAAAAAAACAAAAAAAAAAACACGGTATTTTGAACAAAATTTGTGAACTCGTAAGTGTTATAACTAAGTCATTTATGAATATTCTTTTACTTTCCACTACTCAAGATGTTCACTGGTATCAGACCGATCCAAACAACAGTAGTTTTTTTATTCAGTTTCATTTTTTTTTATCGCCTCTATGGACAATAAAAGCAACATTGTGCAATGAGTACAAGCGATGATGGGTATACATACTTTTGCAAAAAAAAAACAGTCAGGTCAACTCATTCCCTAAAAATAAAAAATGAAGCTGATTTTTGCACATCTTGACAATCACCAAAACACATTGAGCTTGTCACACACATCACACCTGGCAAAAAAAAAATCACATGTAAAGGTTTGTCATGCCATGTTCAAAGAAATTTTGCTCATAATGTGCCAGTACCCCAACGTGCGAGTACCCCAACGTGCAAGTTCCCCAACGTGCAAGTACCCCAACGTGGCCCGGGCTGCGAGGGCCCTTTATAGCTGCTCGCAGCTCTAGTTATTATTATTCTTCTTCTTCTTTATTCTCCGCAAACGATCGCGATTTTGGGTACCTAAACATTCACGAAAACTCACCGAACTTTGCACACTCCTCAGGCCCGGCGAAAAATTTGATATTATTAAGTCGTCATAACAATGCGACTCGATAGCGCCCCCTAGCGTAGAAAAATAAAAACCAAGCCCGGCACGTTTGAGCTAGAGCAACAAAAATTGGCAGGCACGTGTAGCACCCCGAGACGCACAAAAAAGTCTATTTGGACCATGTAGCTAAAATGTACAGGAAGTGAGCTATGAATTTTTTTATGTCCAATTTTGGCCTATTTTGGCACATTCACTGTGGTCATGCTTTTTCCCCCTTTGCAAACATTTTTCATCCAATTGACTTCAAACTTGGCATTTATCATCTCAAGACCTGAGAGAACAACTGGGCAAAACATCTTGCCTTTTTGAAATACTATATGACGGGGGCGGGGCATCAAATATTGCCTTTAAAATTTCATTTGTCCAGAAAGAGCAAATGCTTAATAACTCCCATGTTCAAGCTCCAAAAAATCTCAAACTTCTCAGGCAACGTAATAGTCACGGCCTGAAAACATCTATATGATAAAATTCAGTTATACATATAGCGCCACCTAGTGGTTACAATAAATGTCATACTTTACGTTTTTAGCTACTGTGCTGAGCTTGTTGAAGGGATCCATTAGAAAATTGGTCAGAAAAGCCTTAAGATGTTGATCATGCCCCACACCAAATATTGTAACTTTTCGCCAAAGGGCGTGGCCGCTACGGTGACGCAAAGTCTGAAGATTTTTCGTGAAAATAAAAGCTGCATTAACTTGACCGAGATGATCCTATCTTCTCAAAATTTCACACATTTGATGAGAGTCCAGCCCTAAAGACATCTACTGACTTATATTTCATCTAACTGATAGCGCCACCTAGTGGCAATTTTTTTTCTTACGAATTTTCTTCTACGTTTTTCTCCAAACACGTTAACTGGACCTACCTCATATTTGCTCAGATGAGGGTTTCGGCCTTCATGATGTCACAACACAAAGTTTGTGAGTTTTCACGAATCGCTGTGGGCGTGGCTAAGCGCTGTTTGCCAAGAAAACAACGCCAATTTTGAGAGCCTAAACTGGCACAGAAACACATGAAACTTGGCACACACATCTGGCCTGGTAAAATTAGCAATATTTTATTGTTGATTGTGCTATTTTTACAAAAATGACTCAATAGCGCCCCCTAGAAGTTTTTAACGAAGCAGCCCCGGTTGTACGTTTAAGCAAGAACGACGAATATTTTTAGGTGTATGAGGGAGCCCAAGACCTACAAAAAAGTCTCTTGGACCCATATGCTAAAATGAACAGGAAGTGAGCTACGAATTTTTGAATGTCCCATTTTTGACAATTTTTGCACATTCACAGGGGGCAGAATTTTGCCCACTTCTCCTACACGTTTCATCTGACTGAGTTAAGACTTGACCTGGACCATGTCAAGTCCTGAGCCAACGACAGGGGGAAAAATCTTGACCTTTCGAAATACTATATGATGAAGGCGGGGCATCAAAATTTGTGTTTCGCACTGAAAAAGGATATGCTTAATAACTCCCCGGTACATGCTCCAAAAAATCCCAAACTTGACATGTATGTTTATCGTCAAGGCCTGAAGCTATCTCTATGACAACATTCAGTTATATATGCAGCGCCACCTAGCCCTTGAGGAATAAAAAAAAAATACCCCACATACGGTATTTTGTACAAAAAATGTACACTCATTCTAAGTGTGATAACTAAGTCATTTATGAATATTCTTTTAGTTTCCACCACTCAAAATGTTCACTGGCATCAGACTTATCCAAACATATATATATTTTTATTTATTTTTGATAGCCTCTATGGACATTAAAAGCAATATCGTGAATGAAGGATATGCTTAATAACTCCACGGTACATGCTCCAAAAAAAATCCCACACTTGACATGTATGCTTATAATCAAGGCCTGAAGGTATCTCTATGACAACATTCAGTTATAAATACAGCGCCACCTAGCCCTTGAGGCTTATATAAAAAAAAATAAAAATACCCCACATACGGTATTTTGTACAAAAAATGTACACTCATTCTAAGTGTGATAACTAAGTCATTTATGAATATTCTTTTAGTTTCCACCACTCAAATTGTTCACTGGCTTGACACCGATCCAAACGTATGTACGTTTCCATTTTGTTTTATTCATTTTTGATTGCCCCTTTGGACAATAAAAGTAACATTGTGCATACAACGAGCGATGATGTGTATATACACTTTTACAAAAAAATACCAATCAGGGCAACTCATTGCCTAAAAATAAAAAAGGACGCTGATTTTTGCAGGTCTTAACAATCACCAAAACCCGTTGAGCTTGACACACACACTGGCAAAAAAATATTCTACATGTAAACGTTTATTATGCCATTTTCAAAGAAATTTTGCTTCCAATATGCCAGTACCCCAATGTGCCAGTACCCCAACATGCAAGTACCACAACGTGCAAGGACCCCAACGTGGCCCGGGCTGCGAGGGCCCTTTATAGCTGCTCGCAGCTCTAGTTATTATTATTCTTCTTCTTCTTCTTCTTCTTCTCCGTAAACGATCACGATTTTGGGTACCTAAACATTCACGAAAACTCACCGAACTTTGCACACTCCTCAGGTCCGGCGAAAAATTTGATATTATGAAGTCGTCATAACAACGCGACTCTATAGCGCCCCCTAGCATAGAAAAATAAAAACCAAGCCCGGCACGTTTGAGCTAGAGCAACGAAAATTGGTAGGCACGTGTAGCACCCCGAGACGCACAAAAAAGTCTATTGGGACCATGTAGCTAAAATGTACAGGAAGTGAGCTATGAATTTTTTAATGTCCAATTTTGGCCTATTTTGGCACATTCACTGTGGTCATGCTTTTTCCCCCTATGCAAACATTTTTCATCCCATTGACTTCAAACTTGGCATTTATCATCTCAAGACCTAAGAGAACAGCTGGGCAAAAAGTCTTGCCTTTTTGAAATACTATATGACGGGGGCGGGGCATCAAATATTGCCTTTAAAATTTCATTTGTCCGGAAAGAGCAAATGCTTAATAACTCCCATGTACAAGCTCCAAAAAATCTCAAACTTCTCAGGCAACGTAATAGTCACGGCCTGAAAACATCTATATGACAAAATTCAGTTCTACATATAGCGCCACCTAGTGGTTACAATAAATGTCATACTTTACGTTTTTAGCTACTGTGCTGAGCTCGTTGAAGGGATCCAGTTGAAAATTGGTCAGAAAAGCCTTAAGATGTTGATGATGCCCCACACCGAATATTGTAACTTTTCGCCAAAGGGCGTGGCCGCTACGGTGACGCAAAGTCTGAAGATTTTTCGTGACAATAAAGCTGCATTAACTTGACCGAGATGATCCTATCTTCTCAAAATTTCACACATTTGATGAGAGTCCAGCCCTAAAGACATCTACTAACTTACATTTCATCTTACTGATAGCGCCACCTAGTGGCAATTTTTTTTCTTACGAATTTTCTTCTACGTTTTTCTCCAAACACGTTAACTGGACCTACCTCATATTTGCTCAGATGAGGGTTTCGGCCTTCATGATGTCACAACACGAAGTTTGTGAGTTTTCGCGAATTGCTGTGGGCGTGGCTAAGCGCTGTTCGCCAAGAAAACAACGCCAGTTTTGAGGGTCTAAACATGCACAGAAACTCCTGAAACTTGGCACACACATCTGGCCTGGTAAAATGAGCAATTTTTTATCGGCGATTGTGCTATTTTTAAAAAAATGACTCAATAGCGCCCCCTCGAAATTTTTAACGAAGCAGCCCCGGTTGTACGTTTAAGAAAGAACGACGAATATTTTTAGGTGTATAAGGGAGCCCAAGACCTACAAAAAAGTCTCTTGTACCCATATGCTAAAATGAACAGGAAGTGAGCTACGAATTTTTGAATGTCCCATTTTTGACGATTTTTGCACATTCACAGGGGGCAGACTTTTGCCCACTTCTCCTATACGTTTCATCCGACTGAGTTAAGACTTGGCCTGGACCATGTCAAGACCTGAGCCAACGACAGGGGGAAAAATTTTGACTTTTCGAAATACTATATGATGAGGGCGGGGCATCAAAATTTGTGTTTCGCAATGAAAAATGATATGCTTGATAACTCCCCGGTACATGCTCCAAAAAATCCCAAACTTGACATGTATGTTTATCGTCAAGGCCTGAAGTTATCTCTATGACAACATTCAGTTATATATGCAGCGCCACCTAGCCCTTGAGGCATGAAAAAAAAATACCACACATACGGTATTTTGTACAAAAAATGGAAACTCATTCTAAGTGTGATAACTAAGTCATTTATGAATATTCTTTTAGTTTCCACCACTCAAAATGTTCACTGGCATCAGACTTATCCAAACATATATATAGTTTTATTTATTTTTGATAGCCTCTATGGACATTAAAAGCAATATCGTGAATGAAGGATATGCTTAATAACTCCACGGTACATGCTCCAAAAAAAATCCCACACTTGACATGTATGCTTATAATCAAGGCCTGAAGGTATCTCTATGACAACATTCAGTTATAAATACAGCGCCACCTAGCCCTTGAGGCTTATATAAAAAAAAATAAAAAATACCTCACATACGGTATTTTGTACAAAAAATGTACAATCATTCTAAGTGTGATAACTAAGTCATTTATGAATATTCTTTTAGTTTCCACCACTCAAATTGTTCACTGGCTTCACACCGATCCAAACGTATGTACGTTTCCATTTTGTTTTATTCATTTTTGATTGCCCCTTTGGACAATAAAAGTAACATTGTGCAATGAGTACAACGAGCGATGATGTGTATATACACTTTTACAAAAAAATACCAATCAGGGCAACTCATTGCCTAAAAATAAAAAAGGACGCTGATTTTTGCAGGTCTTAACAATCACCAAAACCCGTTGAGCTTGACACACACACTGGCAAAAAAATATTCTACATGTAAACGTTTATTATGCCATTTTCAAAGAAATTTTGCTTCCAATATGCCAGTACCCCAACGTGCCAGTACCCCAACGTGCAAGTACCCCAACGTGCAAGGACCCCAATGTGGCCCGGGCTGCGAGGGCCCTTTATAGCTGCTCGCAGCTCTAGTTATTCTTCTTCTTCTTCTTCTCCGTAAACGATCGCATTTTTGAGGGCCTAAACATTTACGAAAACTCACCAAACTTTGCAGTCTCTTCGGGCCCGGCGAAAAATTTGATATTATGTAGTTGTCATAACAACGCGACTCTATAGCGCCACCTAGCGTAGAAAAATAAAAACCAATCCCGGCCCGTTTGAGCTAGAGCTACGAAAATTGGCAGGCACGTGTAGCACTACGAGACGCACAAAAAAGTCAGTGGAAGCCATTTCCTAAAATGTACAGGAAGTGAGCTATGAATTTTTTAATGTCCAATTTTGGCCTATTTTGGCACATTCACTGTGGTCATGCTTTTTCCCCCTATGCAAACATTTTTCATCCCATTGACTTTAAACTTGGCATTTATCATCTCAAGACTTAAGAGAAAAACTAGGCAAAAAATCTTGCGTTTTCAAAATACTATATGACGGGGACGGGGCATCAAATATTGCCTTTAAAATTTCATTTGTCCAGAAAGAGCAAATGCTGAATAACTCCCATGTACAAGCTCCAAAAAATCTCAAACTTCTCAGGCAACGTAATAGTCACGGCCTGAAAACACCTATATGAAAAAATTCAGTTATACATATAGCGCCACCTAGTGGTTACAATAAATGTCATACTTTACGTTTTTAGCTACTGTGCTGAGCTCGTTGAAGGGATCCAGTTGAAAATTGGTCAGAAAAGCCTTAAGATGTTGATGATGCCCCACACCGAATATTGTAACTTTTCGCCAAAGGGCGTGGCCGCTACGGTGACGCAAAGTCTGAAGATTTTTCGTGACAATAAAAGCTGCATGAACTTGACCGAGATGATCCTATCTTCTCAAAATTTCACACATTTGATGAGAGTCCAGCCCTAAAGACATCTACGAACTTATATTTCATCTAACTGATAGCGCCACCTAGTGGCAATTTTTTTTCTTACGAATTTTCTTGTACATTTTTCTCCAAACACGTTAACTGGACCAACCTCATATTTGCTCAGATGGGGGTTTCGGCCTTCATGATGTCACAACACGAAGTTTGTGAGTTTTCGCGAATCGCTGTGGGCGTGGCTAAGCACTGTTCGCCAAGAAAACAACACTAGTTTTGATGGTCTAAACATGCGCAGAAACTCATGAAACTTGGCACACACATCTGGCCTGGCAAAATGAGCAATATTTTATCATGTATTGTCCTATTTTTACAAAAATGACTCAATAGCGCCCCCTAGAAATCTTTAACGAAGCAGCCCCGATTGTACGTTTAAGCAAGATCTACGAAAATTTTTAGGTGTATGAGGGAGTCCAAGACCTACAAAAAAGTCTCTTGGACCCATGTGCTAAAATGAACAGGAAGTGAGCTATGAATTTTTGAATGTCCCATTTTTGACGATTTTTGCACATTTTCAGGGGGCATACTTTTGCCCACTTCTCCTACACATTTCATCCGACTGACTTTAGACTTGACCTGGACCATGTCAAGACCTGAGCCAACTACAGGCAGAAAAATCTTGACTTTTGGAAATACTATATGATGAGGGCGGGGCATCAAATTTTGTGTTTCGCACTGAAAAAGGATATGCTTAATAACTCCCCGGTACATGCTCCAAAAAATCCCAAACTTGACATGTATGTTTATAGTCAAAGCCTGAAGGTATCTCTATGACAAAATTCAGTTATATATGCAGCGCCACCTAGCCCTTCAGGCGTGAAAAAAAAATACCCCACATACGGTATTTTGTACAAAAAATGTCAACTCATTCTAAGTGTGATAACTCCCATGTTCAAGCTCCAAAAAATCTCAAACTTCTCAGGCAACGTAATAGTCACGGCCTGAAAGCATCTATATGATAAAATTCAGTTATACATATAGCGCCACCTAGTGGTAACAATAAATGTCATACTTTACGTTTTTAGCTACTGTGCCGAGCTCGTTGAAGGGATCCAGTTGAAAATTGGTCAGAAAAGCCTTAAGATGTTGATCATGCCCCACACCGAATATTGTAACTTTTCGCCAAAGGGCGTGGCCGCTACGGTGACGCAAAGTCCGAAAATTTTTCGTGACAATAAAAGCTGCATGAACTTGACCGAGATGATCCTATCTTCTCAAAATTTCACACATTTGATGAGAGTCCAGCCCTTAAGACATCTACGAACTTATATTTCATCTTACTGATAGCGCCACCTAGTGGCATTTTTTTTTCTTACGAATTTTCTTGTACATTTTTCTCCAAACACGTTAACTGGACCAACCTCATATTTGCTCAGATGAGGGTTTCGGCCTTCATGATGTCACAACACGAAGTTTGTGAGTTTTCGCGAATCGCTGTGGGCGTGGCTAAGCACTGTTCGCCAAGAAAACAACGCCAGTTTTGAGGGTCTAAACATGCGCAGAAACTCATGAAACTTGGCACACACATCTGGCCTGGTAAAATGAACAATATTTTATTGTTGATTGTACTATTTTTACAAAAATGACTCAATAGCGCCCCCTAGAAATTTTTAACGAAGCAGCCCCGATTCTACGTTTAAGCAAGATCTACGAAAATTTTTACGTGTATGAGGGAGCCAAAGACCTACAAAAAAGTCTCTTGGACCCATATGCTAAAATGAACAGGAAGTGAGGTACGAATTTTTGAATGTCCCATTTTTGACGATTTTTGCACATTTTCAGGGGGCATACTTTTGCCCACTTCTCCTACATGTTTTATCCGACTGACTTATGACTTGACCTGGACCATGTCAAGACCTGAGCCAACAACAGACGGAAAAATCTTGACTTTTGGAAATACTATATGATGAGCGCGGGGCATCAAAATTTGTGTTTCGCACTGAAAAAGGATATGCTTAATAACTCCCCGATACATGCTCCAAAAAATCCCAAACTTGACATGTATGTTTATCGTCAAGGCCTGAAGGTATCTCTATGACAACATTCAGTTATATATGCAGCGCCACCTCGCCCTTGAGGCAAAACAAAAAAATACCCCACATACGGTATTTTGTACAAAAAATGTAAACTCATTCTAAGTGTGATAACTAAGTCATTTATGAATATTCTTTTACTTTCCACCACTCAAAATGTTCACTGGCATTAGACTTATCCAAACATGTACTTTTTTATTTATTTTTGATAGCCTCTATGGACATTAAAAGCAATATCGTGAATGAAGGATATGCTTAATAACTCCACGGTACATGCTCCAAAAAAATCCCACACTTGACATGTATGTTTAGAGTCAAGGCTTGAAGGTATCCCTATGACAACATTCCATTATATATACAGCGCCACCTAGCCCTAGAGGCATAAAAAAAAATACACCAACTTAACGGTATTTTTACAAAAAAAAAAAAAATCCACATGTCAAGGTTTATCATGCCATTTTCAAAGAAATTCTGCTTCCAATGTGCCGTACCTAAACTTGCCAGTACCCCAACGTGCCAGTACCCCAACGTGCAAGTACCCCAACGTGCAAGTACCCCAACGTGGCCCGGGCTGCGAGGGCCCTTTATAGCTGCTCGCAGCTCTAGTTAGGGCCCGAGCAGCGACCGCTGCGAGGTCCCTATTGTTTTTCGTTCGAATTATTATTATTAGGGCCCGAGCAGCGACCGCTGCGAGGTCCCTATTGTTTTTGTAAAAATTATTATTATTATTATTATTAGGGCCCGAGCAGCGACCGCTGCGAGGTCCCTATTGTTCCTGAAGGAATTCTTATTATTATTCTTCTTCTTCTTTTTCTTTGTTATTATTCTTTTCCGCAAACAACCACATTTTTGAGGCACTAAACATGAACGAAAACTCACCAAACTTTACACGGAGATCGGGCCTGGCGAAAAATTTGATATTTTAAAGTCGCCATACGTGATAACAGAAAAATGGCTCTGTAGCGCCACCTACATAGGTTTAACGGATCCCTGTCCCGCTACGATTGTCCTATGGCTACGAAAATTGTGTGGCACCTGTAGCACATCCAGATGAACAAAAACCTCTTTGATATGTGTACCCTAAAATAGACAGGAAGTGAGGTATGAGTATTTGAATGTCCAATTTTGGCCCATTTTTGCACATTTACAGGGGTCATACTTTTGCCCGCTTCTCCTACACGGTTAACCCGATTGACTTCAAACTTGGGCTGTACCATCTCAAGACCTGGGACAACATCATGGTAAAAAATCTAAAGTTTTTGACATACTATATGACGGTGGCGGGGCATCAAATTTACAGTTTCAAAATTCTTACTTAACAAAGCATTGCCGTGGTACGTTTAATTGAGAGCCACGAAAATTGGTACACATATGTAACAGACTATGATCTACAAAAAACTCTTTTTGAACCATATGCTAAACCTAACAGGAAGTCCGCCAGAGGCGAGGCATCAAATTTTGTGTTTCAAAATTCTTATTTAATGAAGCATTCCCGGCTGTACATTTCACCTAGAGTTACCAACATTTGAAGACATAGGTAACAGCCCTCAAGGTACAAAAAACTCTTTTTGAACCATATGCTAAACCGAACAGGAAGTCCGCCATTTTGATTTACTTTGGAACGTGTTGCCATTTTTTGGGCCATTTCATAGGGGTCTTATTTTAACGAACTCCTCCTACAGAGTTTATCCGATCATCTCCAAACTTGGTGTGATTCATCTTAAAATGTTGAAGATGAAAAGTTATTGAAAGCTTTTTATTTCGTCGCACGCTGTTGCCGTGGCATGCACAGTTTGCAAAGGAAAAAATTCCCTCTTAATGAAGCATTCACAGTTGTACGAAGCAGCGAGAGCTACGAAAATTTGGAGACAAATTTAACAGCCCACAATGTACAAAAAAGTCTCTTGGTGCCATGTGCTAAACCCAACAGGAAGTCCCGTAAGGGCCGGTCATCACATTTTGAGGTAAAAAACTCCTCTTTAACGAAGCATTCCCGGTTGTACGTTTCACCTAGCGCTATGATAATTTAGAGGCATACATAAGAGCCCACGATGTACAAAATAGTCTCTTGGAACCATCTTCCAAAACAAACAGGAAGTCCGCCATTTTGATTTACGTTGGGATTTGTAGCCATTTTTTGTGGCCTTTTTTAGGGGTCATATTTTAACGAACTCCTCCTACAAAATTTATCCGACTGTCTTCAAACTTGGTGTGCTTCATCTTAAGATGTTTAAGATACAAAGTTATCGAAAGTTATTTATTTTGTCCCACGCCGTTTCATGGCGATGCATTGTTTGCCAAGTAAAATGCTGCTTTTTTTTTTTTTGGTCTAAACATGTGCAAAAACTCATGAAACTTTACACACACATCAGGCTTGTCATAAGCATGAATATTTTAGAGATTTCTTATTAAATTTGCAATAAATGCTTCAATAGCGCCCTCTAGACATTTTTATGAAGTCTTTCCGATTATATGATTCAGCTAGATGTGTGAATATTGGCAGGCATGCCTAATATATTCAAAAAGTATTCTATATAGCCAATGTGCCAATCCATTTTGATTTTATTTTGTTAATTGTGCATCATTTTTGGCCTTTCCATGAAACTTTACAAACACAAAGCATGGCAAAAACGTTTAAAATTTAGATGGTTTCCTATTTGACAGTACCCCAACATGCCAGTACCCCGACGTGCAAATACCCCAACGTGGCCCGGGTTGCGAGGGCCCTTTATAGCTGCTCGCAGCTCTAGTTATTATTATTCTTCTTCTTTATTCTCCGCAAACGATCGCGATTTTGGGTACCTAAACATTCACGAAAACTCACCAAACTTTGCACACTCCTCAGGCCCGGCGAAAAATTTGATATTATGAAGTCGTCATAACAATGCGACTCGATAGCGCCCCCTAGCGTAGAAAAATAAAAACCAAGCCCGGCACGTTTGAGCTAGAGCAACAAAAATTGGCAGGCACGTGTAGCACCGCGAGACGCACAAAAAAGTCTATTGGGACCATGTAGCTAAAATGTACAGGAAGTGAGCTATGAATTTTTTTATGTCCAATTTTGGCCTATTTTGGCACATTCACTGTGGTCATGCTTTTTCCCCCTTTGCAAAATTTTTTCATCCAATTGACTTCAAACTTGGCATTTATCATCTCAAGACCTGAGAGAAAAACTGGGCAAAACATCTTGCCTTTTTGAAATACTATATGACGGGGGCGGGGCATCAAATATTGCCTTTAAAATTTCATTTGTCCAGAAAGAGCAAATGCTGAATAACTCCCATGTACAAGCTCCAAAAAATCTCAAACTTCTCAGGCAACGTAATAGTCACGGCCTGAAAACATCTATATGATAAAATTCAGTTATACATATAGCGCCACCTAGTGGTTACAATAAATGTCATACTTTACGTTTTTAGCTACTGTGCTGAGCTCGTTGAAGGGATCCATTTGAAAATTGGTCAGAAAAGCCTTAAGATGTTGATCATGCCCCACACCGAATATTGTAACTTTTCGCCAAAGGGCGTGGCCGCTACGGTGACGCAAAGTCTGAAGATTTTTCGTGAAAATAAAAGCTGCATTAACTTGACCGAGATGATCCTATCTTCTCAAAATTTCACACATTTGATGAGAGTCCAGCCCTAAAGACATCTACTGACTTATATTTCATCTAACTGATAGCGCCACCTAGTGGCAATTTTTTTTATTACGAATTTTCTTCTACGTTTTTCTCCAAACACGTTAACTGGACCTACCTCTTATTTGCTCAGATGAGGGTTTCGGCCTTCATGATGTCACAACACGAAGTTTGTGAGTTTTCGCGAATTGCTGTGGGCGTGGCTAAGCGCTGTTCGCCAAGAAAACAACGCCAGTTTTGAGGGTCTAAACATGCACAGAAACTCATGAAACTTGGCACACACATCTGGCCTGGTAAAATGAGCAATATTTTATTGTTGATTGTGCTATTTTTACAAAAATTACTCAATAGCGCCCCCTAGAAGTTTTTAACGAAGCAGCCCCGGTTGTACGTTTAAGCAAGAACGACGAATATTTTTAGGTGTATGAGGGAGCCCAAGACCTACAAAAAAGTCTCTTGGACCCATATGCTAAAATGAACAGGAAGTGAGCTACGAATTTTTGAATGTCCCATTTTTGACGATTTTTGCACATTCACAGGGGGCAGACTTTAGCCCACTTCTCCTACACGTTTCATCCGACTGAGTTAAGACTTGGCCTGGACCATGTCAAGACCTGAGCCAACGACAGGGGGGAAAAATTTTGTCTTTTCGAAATACTATATTATGAGGGCGGGGCATCAAATTTTGTGTTTCGCAATGAAAAAGGATATGCTTGATAACTCCCCGGTACATGCTCCAAAAAATCCCAAACTTGACATGTATGTTTATCGTCAAGGCCTGAAGTTATCTCTGTGACAACATTCAGTTATATATGCAGCGCCACCTAGCCCTTGAGGAATAAAAAAAAAATACCCCACATACGGTATTTTGTACAAAAAATGTACACTCATTCTAAGTGTGATAACTCAGTCATTTATGAATATTCTTTTAGTTTCCACCACTCAAATTGTTCACTGGCTTCACACCGATCCAAACGTATGTACATTTCCATTTTGTTTTATTCATTTTTGATTGCCCCTTTGGACAATAAAAGTAACATTGTGCAATGAGTACAACGAGCGATGATGTGTATATACACTTTTACAAAAAATACCAATCAGGGCAACTCATTGCCTAAAAATAAAAAATAAGACGCTGATTTTTGCAGATCTTAACAATCACCAAAACCCATTGAGCTTGACACACTCATCACACCTGGCAAAAAATAAAATAAAAAAATCCACGTTTATCATGCCATTTTCAAAGAAATTCTGCTTCCAATGTGCCAGTACCCCAATGTGCAAGTTCCCCAACGTGCAAGTACCCCAACGTGGCCCGGGCTGCGAGGGCCCTTTATAGCTGCTCGCAGCTCTAGTGTTGATACTATTATTTAATATATACCTATTTTATATAAATAAAGTTGAGTTGAGTATTATTTTGTTACAATTAAATATTTCACAATAATTATTTCACAATTCCATACTTTTTAAAAAAAATATATATATATATATATATATTTTTTTTTAAATAATTTAATTTCCAAATTAATTTCTTACAAAGTCATTTTTTAATTTTATTTCATAACGTCCTTTTCCACAATGGCCTTTTTATTTCTTTTTTTTTTTTTTTTTTTCATAATATTTTTTTTCATAAGAAAAACTTGTCAAAAACCTGTCAATCAAAGTTAGTGGGTTGGACAGTGCAGTTTGGATAATGTGATTATTATGAAATAAAAAGGCCATTGTAGAAAAGGAAATTTTTGCATTTAAAAACTGAGTGTAAAAAAACATTTAGTATGACATTGTTAAAATAATCATGAAATATTTAGTTGTAATAAAATCGCTGTTGCATAATAGTATGAACACTTCATTAGTAATACTATCCTCTCATTTTACAATTTAATGGCCATATTACATAATTGTCTTTTATTTATTAAAAGGGTCTTTATTTCAAACTGTCGTTTTTATTTATTGAATTATGACACTTTTGGGATTCCATACTCCAAACCTGATTTGATTGAGCAACATGAAATTTTGTAGACGGTTAGTTAACTAAAACTTAAAAAAATAAAAATAAAAAATAAAAAAATTAATAAAAAACAAAACAAAACAAAAAAACCATTTCTAATAACAAAACAAAATACAAACAAAAATGCTTTTTTTTTAAAATAAAAACTAACTGAAACTACTTTATAGAGATTTACAAAACTAAAAGTAACTCTAATTTTCGTGAAACTGTTCTTCATTTTCGTCTTTGGTAATTAATTTAATTTAAAAAAAAATTAAAATAAATAATTTTTAAAAATGTTGCCTGTTTGACTTTTTTCTTACCTGCTTTTTCATTTCATTCAGTCGAAACGCAACGCTAGCTCAGAAGGGCCGTTGCTTTTTTCCCCCATTTTACCATGGTATTTATTAAATACCGCAATACGGCAATTGTTTTGGTTCCCCGTCTGCAGGTGTACCTGTACATCCAAATGCAGCTGTGCCGCAAGGAGAACCTGAAGGACTGGATGGCCCAGCGTTGCCTCCCCGAGCAGAGGGAGCACAACCAGTGTCTGGACATTTTCCTCCAGATTGCCGAAGCCGTCGACTTCCTGCACAGCAAGGGACTCATGCACAGGGACCTCAAGGTAATACAAACTGACCAATCAGATCATTAAAACCATACTGTACACATCAACGATGTGGAAACCTGAGGTCAAAGCTAAGCATAATAAATTTAAACATGCAAGCCAAGTGTGAAAATAAAAGTAGGGATTATTGTAGACAAATATGTCAACATGTGAAACCTAGTTCAGTTCTTGACACGCTAACTTATCGACCTGTGGAACCTCACTCCATTCACCCTACCTGGAAGAGCTTTTGCAGTCGGGATGTAAACAGTCACTCCCATGGTAATGAAGTATATAGTCCGAAATAGTCAGAAAGTAGTCAGAAAAAGGAAAACATTTGAACACAAATTTACAGGACTTTTTAAATGTATAGTTAACTGTGACTGCTCATGGAACCCAACTCCATTCATTTTACACCAACTGTTTTATAATATGAAAACATGCACTCCACAAGGTGACAGAATCGTTAAAAGCTGAAAACATTTGCTCACAATGCGGCAAAATCGACAGATTTTCCAGTGTGCTAACTTCACTTGCTTGGGGAACCTCACTCCATTCATTTTACACCAACTGTTTTATCATATGAAAATATGCACTTGCAAGGCGACAGGATCATCAAAAGCTGAATACATCTGCTCACAACGCAGCAAAATCGACAGATTTTCTGGTGCGCTAACTTCACCTGCTTGGGGAACCTCACTCCATTCATTACATACAATATCTTTATATTTTTTAATAATATTCAGAAAATGAAAAATAGTAAATAAAATTGAGGTTGATTTCGGCTGATCTAGTGTTGTGCTAATCTGACCCATCTGGGGGAAACCTTGCTCCATTCATTGTATACAATTATTATTATTATTTATTTACTCATATTTATAAAATGAAAAATAGTAAATAAAATTGAGGTTGAATTGGGGTGACCTAGTGTTGTGCTAATCTCACCCATCTGGGGGAACCTCACTCCATTCATTGCATACAATAATTTTTTTTTAAATCATATTTATAAAATGAAAAATAGTAAATAAAATTGAGGATGATTTTGGGTGATCTAGTGTTGTGCTAATCTCACTCATCGGGGGGAACCTCATTCCATTCATTGCATACAATTAATTTTTAAAAATCATATTCAGAAAATGAAAAATAGTAAATAAAATGGAGGTTGATTTTGGGTGATCTTGTGTTGTGCTAATCTAACCCATCTGGGGGGGGGGGCTTTACTCCATTCCCTTCACATCATTTGATCTATTTTTGTCTCCCCCAGCCATCCAACATCTTCTTCACGGTGGACGACGTGGTGAAGGTGGGCGACCTGGGCCTGGTGACGGCCATGGAGCACGAGGAGGACGAGCGCGAGCAGTGCGCCCTCACGCCGGCGCCACTCCTCACGCGACACACGGGCCAGGTGGGAACCAAACTCTACATGAGCCCTGAGCAGGTGAGTCAACTCGGCAAAACTATGCGTGTTTCCAACATGGCTTTCTACGCTTCATTCTGTTCTTGTTTGTTTGTTTGTTTTTTCTCCTGGCAGCTTTCTGGACAGTCGTACTCGCACAAAGTGGACATTTACTCACTGGGCCTGATCCTATTTGAGTTACTCTTCCCGTTTAGAACGCAGATGGAAAGAGTGAGGGTGAGCTTGATTTAAAAAAATAAATAAATACGTTGCGCTAACTTTACCTGCCCGAGGAACCTCATTCCATTCATTTTGTACCAGTTTTCAGTATAGTCACGAGGATAACATCCACGTGCAAGGTAACAAAATTGACAATATTAATAAGATATAGTGTTGCACAACTCCACCTCTGAGGAACCTCACTCCATTCCCTTTATCACTGTTTTAAGCATAGAATATGAAATAATCCACTCACAATGTAACAAAGCTCATAGTCGTGAGCATAACATCCACTTTCAGAAAATAAAGCAACATTATTAAGATGCAGTGTTGCATTAACTCCACCACTGAGGAACCTCACTCCATTCACTTTGTACCTGTTTTAAGCATAGTCAGAATATGAAGTCATCTACTCACAGAGCAGAAGATGATATACACTCGCGCTCTAATTTTACTATTATAAGGAGTAGGATTGGGAACCTGTGGGTGTACCTCACGATATGATACGATCTGCGATTATCAATATATTGGTCAGGTAATTGCGATAATCTATGAAAAACCTAATCATAAAATAATAATTTAATATGAATAAATAACTACAAATAAAATAAACAATAAAAGCAATAAATAATAATAAAAAATACATAATATAATTAATATAACAATAAATATAATATAAATATAATACACACATATATATATATATATATATATATATATATATATATATATATATATATATATATATATATAAAATAATAAAAACTAATAAAAAAATGTAATATATAATAATAATAATAATAATAAAAATACAACAAAGCTCATGAGTCTTCTTCGCCTCAAGACTTCCGCACATATCCCCACCACTCTTATGAGGGGCTCCCCCTAGGGGGCCGTCAAGGAATTGCTCAATAAGTAATGAACAATTGAGCCGCTGTAGTGGATGAATATTAACGACAAATATCACGACACTTGCGTAGGCGTATCTTTAATCTGTCGGGAGACAAAGTATCAACATTTTTCGCGATATCGATATATCGTCACACTCCTAATAAGGAACCTCATTACATTCACTTTAAACCAATTCTTTTTTTTTTATACCATGTTCCACTTACTTTGCACCCATTTTTTTTAAACCATTGATCATAATCATATTTTGTGTTTTTTGTATTTCTGGATATCGCGCTGCGTTAAATTCAGCTGCCTCTGGGAACCCACTGACTCAAATCACGTTTTACCTGTTTTAGCATAGTTAGAAGATGAACTCATTCACTCACAAGGTAACAAAATTGACTACTGTTGGTCTAACTTCACCTACATGGGGAACCTCACTCCATCCACCTTGCACTGCATAGTCAGAAGAAGACCGCTTAGTCTGCATCATTTTCCACTTTCATGTCTGTTGTCTTTAACAAAAAAAAATATAAATATATATATATATATATATATATATATATATATATATATATATTTTTTTTTTGTGTGTGTGTGTGTGTGTGTTGTTGCTTTTCTTGCTTGATGGTGTTGACGCCAGTTATCACGTCTTTCTGCAGACATTGATGGAGGTCCGATCGCTGCGTTTCCCAGAATTGTTCTCCAAAAACAACTCACACGAGGTCAGTGGCCCTCTGCTGCCATCTACTGGACACAAATGTGCCTTTTTTTTTTTTCTTCACACTGAAACAAGAAAAATAATTCTATTTAAAAGGAAAAATTGCTAAAATTAATTGTTCTGTCGGGAGGAATATTAAGGCTTATTTTCGTTAAATTAAAATTTGATTCCCCCTCTAAAATACATTTAAATTTTTTCTCAATACACAACTTTACATTTTTTACATACTTTTTTCATAATATTGTGATTTTATTGTCCCAAGTAGTCATTTTTTCCCCCCTGTAAATTCACAACTTGAGTCTCTATGTGATGCTCTATTTTTTTTTATTTATTTATTTAATTTAATTTATTTTAGCACTGGCACTAGAATTGACATTAGCGTTAGCATAGCACCTGAGTGCATGCTATTTGTTTTAGCTGAGCAAATTCCAACTTTTTTCCCTGTAAATTTACAACTTTATTCACATAATATTACATTACAACATGATATTCGTATTGTTGCTATTTACAATTCTTTTTTTGATCATTAGCATTAGCACCTGACAACATGCTGTTTGTGTTTTAGCTTAGCATATTGTGACTTTTTTTTATTTATTTTTTTACCCTGTAAATTTACAACTTTGGTCTCCTAATATTGCACTCTCGGGAATTTTAATTATTCTATTAATCTATTTTTAGCACTGGTATTAGCTTTGGCAGTAGCATGTTTTTAAAGTGCTTGATAAAATAATGGAGTTGAGTTGAGAGTAGCATTAGCGTTAGCATAGCTCATTTAGTTTGAGCTTTAGCTGAGCATTTTTATCTGTTAAATCACAACTTTATTCTCATCATATTACACTAAATTATGTGACATTACAGTCATATTGTTACTATTTAATATTATATTTAGCAATTAGCATAGCTCGTTTTGTTTATTAGTTGTTGTTTTTTTAGCTGGGCATTTTTACCTGTAAAATCACAACTTTATTCTTATCATATTACATTATGTGACATTACAGTCATATTGTTACTATTTACTATTCTATTTTAATTTAATTCATTAGCATTAGCCCCCGACCACATGCTGTTTGTGTTTTTAGCTCAGCATATTGCGACTTTTTCTCTATAAATTTGCAACTTTAGTCTCCTAATATTGCGCTCGGAATTTTAATTATTCTATTAACTATTTTTAGTACTGGTATTAGCTTTGGCAGTAGCTTGATAAAATAGTTGAGTTGAGAGTAGCATTAGCATAGCTCGTTTAGTTTATGAGCTTTAGCTGAGCATTTTTACCTGTAAAATCACAACTTTATTCTCATCATATTACACTAAATTATGTGACATTGCAGTCATATTGTTACTATTTAATATTATATTTAGCAATTAGCATTAGCGGAGCGCCTGACCATGTGTTGTGTGTGTGTGCGTGTTAACAGCGCATATTGTCAAATTACAACCTTAGTGTCATTATTATACGCTCATAGTTTCTGTTTCATTTTTTTAGCATTAGCTTAACTCCTGGACGTGTGCTATTTGTTTTAACGAAGCATATTCCACCTTTTTTTCTTGTAAAATTGCAGTTTCACTCTCAACTTAGACTCAAATTGTTCTATTGTGTAGCATTAGCATTAGCATTAGCGTAGCACCCGATCACGTGCTGTTGGTTTGTGTCTTAGCTGATATTACAGCATTTCCCCTCCCTCCATATTGTAACTCTAACATTCCAACTTTGTTTTCCTACTAGTAGAATTTATTTTTTCTACCGTTTGAGAGCATTTTTATCACTCGCATATTTGTTTTTGTGTGTGTTAGCTGAGCATGGTGCTTAGCATGCTGTCACTCAACCCCGGCGAGCGTCCCGAGGCGGCGGACATCACCGGCCTGCCGCTCTTCCAGGACTTGGAGCTTCCGTGGCGGCAGGCTGCCGTGCGACAGCGCTCGCGTACGTACAGCACCTCGTCGACGGGCGGCAGCGGCGGAGGAGGAGGAGGAGGAGGACGGACCTCGCGACAGCCCTGCGCCACCTGACGGAAGAAAACCACTTTTTTATTTTTTATTTTTTTTGGGACAATACTGCTACTGAGTTCAGTCAAGTGCTCCTTGAAACTTGTTTTTTTTTTTTTCCCCCCCTCCTGTCACGCTTCAGTCCCGACATGGTGTTTTGACGCTACACCTCAGGTATGCCACAACCACGAGGAGAGGCCTTCAGCCACATGCCTGATCTGGAAACCAAAAAAAACAAAAACAGAACCTCTTTTTTTTTTTTCTTCTTCTTCTTCTTCTTCTTCATATTTTGCTTGCATTACGCGGTGGAGGGGGATCTGAATTGCCTTTTGACTAAAACGAATGGCCCAAGCCAGTCACTTCTTTTCACGACTACTACTTGTAATTCTATTGGGACCCCTTTCACACTGAGCTGGTATCGTGGTATCGCTGCTGCTCATGTTGATGACCTACCTCCAAATCATTAGCCTAGCATTGTTGCCTATTGTCGTATTTGATCCAGTTCAAAAAACAAGGGGGAAAAAAACGCAACAAATTCAATAAACAAGATTTCATTTATCTTGATTTTTTAAAATTATTTTTGTAAGTTGTTTTAATTTTTTATTTTGTGACCGCTACAATGAAAGCAAGACAATGTTGGAAACAAAAATGTCGTCTTTTTATTTTTTTTAATTTTTTTTATTTTGTGGAAATTTTCTACTTCTGTTGTCATAATTTGAACTATTTTCTTGGACTATTAAACTATTTTTCCGAGTAAACAGCAGTTTTCCCACTTTTTTTTTTTTTTTTTTTTTTTTTTTTTTTTTTTTTTAACCCTAAGTGTACTTTTCCTCACTAAACTTGAGCTTTTTTTTTTTTCAGAATGTTACTACTTTTTTTTTTTCTTAATAACAATTTATGTTTTTGTCATGTTCTCGGAAAATTATTACTTTTTTTTTTTTTTCTCCTGGAAAATACAACTATAATTTTCACCCTATTCCCCGTATTCCAAGTTTATTCTGCCAAATTTCCGACATTTTTTTTTTTTTTTTTTTAGATCAGAAAATTGCGTCTTTCCTCCATTGTTTTGGCAGCGAGCAGCTCAGTGTGAAGGACTTGTTTGGGCCTTGGTTGTTGTTGGGCGTATGTAAGGCCATATTCCGCTTTGGAAGGAAATTTGTAAATATGATGACATCAGGATGCGGACAGACTTCTTGGAATGTCTCAGCGTGACCTCTGAAAGGTGAAACGTGGCCACAAGAAGGCTGCTAGTTTTTTTGTTTGTTTGTTTTGTTCTAAAACAGTTTTGTTCATCGCAAAGTGGCATGACGGTTAGGTCCTACAGTGCCCCCTAATGCTTTGGCATGTATATGACAACCTGCAATAGCTTTTTTTTTTTTTTTTTTTTTTTTTTTTTTTGTAAACAGCTCCAAGTGCCATTATTATTATTATTATTATTATTATTATTATTATTAGTAGTAGTAGTAGTAGTAGTAGTAGTAGTAGTAGTAGTATTACTATTATTATTATTATTATTATTATAATCATTGTTGAACTTTGTACATGTGGACATGCCCCCCCCCCAAGTCTGAAGAAGTATTTGGACACACTGATTGATTAAATGAAGATAATAGTAATCAGAAAATAGATAATTGGAAAAAAATGATTTTGAAAACTTAGAATTTTATGACTTTTTTTTTTTTTTTTTTTCCCCAATTTTTGAATTTTTCTTTGATTTTTTTCCCCCCCCCTAATAAGATTCTAAGGTTTATTCCAGTCTGTCATGTTGTGAGTATTCTCGCATAATTACGACTTTATCACGGGAAAATATAATTTTCTCAGAAAATGTGTTTTTCCTTTAGAAAATTGTAGCTTTTCCTCGAAAAACTGAACTTTTTTTTTTTTTTTTTTTTTGTTAAGTATAAAATTCAGACTTTTTTTTTTTTTTTTTTTTTCTTCCCCAAAAGAATTCCTTCTGGGGAAAGAAAAACTTTTTTTTTTCTGTAAATTACAACTTCTTTTTTTTCCCTCAAAATTTTACAGGTTTATTCTCGTAAAATTATGACTTTTGCTTGTCACAACTTTATTCTTTGGAAAGTAGGACTTTTCTGATTTAATTGTCAGAAAATTCCAAATTAATTTCGAGGAAGACTTTTCCGACTTTTTCCTTCCTAAAATGTAAATGTGGTTCTCGTAAAATTATGACTCGCCCCCTAACTTGCATAAAATTATGCCCACCTCATGATAGCAATTTTATGCTCGTAAAATAAAATCCCAACTTTATTTTCATGATAGAATGTAATAAGATTTAATTACCTGACTTTTTTTGTATGTTGAAAAAATTACTACTTTTTTTTCCCCCTCATTTTCTGACTTTTTTTTCCCCCTCATTTTCTTCCCCCCCCGAATAGTCCAAAGTTTTTCTCTTAACTGTATAACTTTAATTTTGTTATTCCGATTGTAATATTTGTGGTGTTGAGCGTGGGCCAAATGAGCCGGTTTCAGTTTCAAATCCTGAACCTGACGTCGTCGGTCACGTGATCCAAGTGCTGAGAGTCACATGACCAGTCGTGTGCTTCTCGTGATTGTCGTTTTCTAACGTTTTTGGGGATAAGAGCTTTTTTTTTATTATTATTATTTTTTTATTCTTGTTCTAGCGGGGTTTTTTTTTTAAGCCAAGTGACATTCATGTGCCGGGTTCTTCCGCGCAGTTTTTCTAAAGTGAGTCAGGCACGCACGCGCACAATGTTGCGGACAATCACCACAAAATCATCGTCCAAGTCAAGTCGTCATTGATTGTTCCTCTTTTTGTTTCCGGAGGTTTCGCTGCCTTTCGTTTGGCTCGGACGGAGAAGGACAACAAAACAAAAAAACAAAAAAAAGGAAAATGTGAAGGCACAAGTAGCTTGGTCCTACTTTGCTTAAAAAAAAAAAAAAAGAAAAAAAAAAGAAGCTGTTCCTTGGGATGAAAAGGCACACGTTCTTTTCTGTCCATACAGAATTGTAAATATGTTGATTTAGCTTTTTATTTATGCTGTTGATCAATCCGTTTGGGGTTGGCGTTTATTAACAAGAGAATATGACTTCTTACAAGTCTGACTTTAATAAAACTGTTGAAAAAAAAAGACAACTTGTCATCCTTTGCTCATTTGCAAGCACATTTGTTAGTATTTCATATCCTTTCGACAACCGTGTATATAATATCAAACTATATACATTAATTTATACGTCAACAAAGTGATCAAACTGTTTCATGTTACTGATGCACATCAATTTCGCTCAAGGAGGAATTCCTGCTGTCGCAATAAGTGAAGTGCGCATTAGGTTTGCGCATGCGCGAGGGAAAAAAACGAGGCTACCAACTACCCTATCAATTTGAATGGCGGAGATTAGAGTAGTGACAATCTTTGCCTAACTGTACACTATAAAGCTTGCAAGTCAACTTCCCCGATATCAGTAAACCACATGCTATGCATGTTAATAAAAAAACAGCAACTTTCCAGCCCTTGAAACGTTTCTATCAGAGCCGATTCCATCGGATCCAATTCATTTTCAATGACCGTTTGGTAGTTTCACCTACCCACAATGCACCACGCCACTCCTCATAATGCACCTTGAATTCGAGATGCGCACTTAGCTTATAATGTGCGTGAAGCTGCCGCCCACTCGTGCGTTGAGGAAGGGGCGGAGTTAGATGACTCTTGACAGTTGACTGGACATAGATCTGCATTCAAGCTACTTTCAACCTCCTCGAGACTGACCATTAGCATCGATTTGTGTAAAAATATGAAAATCACCAAATTCAAACGAACCAAAAAAAATAAAAAAATTCTGATAAAATTGCAACCGTTTTCTCATTTAAAAAGTGTAAAGTTAAAAAAAAAATACATACCAATAATTATTAAACATGATTAAAATGACTTTTTTCTTTTTTTCTTACGTCTTTATTTTTGCAAAATTTTACTCTCTTTAAGATTACAACTTTTGCTTAATTATAATTTTGTTTTTCTATGGAAATTATGACCTCCCAATAATCACAATTTTATTCTCGTAAAATCTCAGAAAATTAATGTTATTTTTGAGAAAGGATCACAATTAGCATAAGGTTACAATTTATTTTACCATAATTCCAACTTTGTCATAAAGTTATATTATTCAAGCAAAAACACTACTGGAAAATTCCAACTTACATTCAATTACTTTTTGTTCGATTGGCTACAATTACTTGTAAATTGCAACTTTTTTTCTGTGAAAGTGACGGCTTTTTCACAATTTGTTTTCATGGTGATCATTTTCTTATAAAATTGCAACCTTTTTAATAGTTTTATCGTGATATATTAAAGGAAAATATATTTTTTGGGACAATTTTACAATATTATTGTGATAAGTGTTGTGAGTCGCTGCAAAGTTCTCAGGTGTGCGCTTGTCGCATCCCACTTCCACCGCCCGCCCCCCTTTCTCTGTCTCCGCCCTCCCACCACTCCACTCTTACGAACTTCCGCCGCCGTGACGTCACTTCTGGACGTCAATATGCGGCTCGGCGGTGGTGCGGCGGCGAGCTGGGAAACACAAAACAGTCCCAACATGTAACATGGAGCCCGGGATGGAACGCTAAAAAAAAAAAACCGTCACCTCCACGACCACGACCGACTCGTTGCCGCTCCACTTTCCCCGACTGAGGCGGCGTTCGAACGGCGCCCACCGCGAAGCTTGCGGAGCGGAGCGTCTGGGGGCTCGAGCAGCCATCTTTTAAGCGAGACAAATGCTGGAGACGACGCGGCTTCGGCGGCGGGCCTGCTTGCTGGCCGCCGGCCCAGGAGGCCGGAGCTTGGCGGCCGCCGGGCTGCTCGTGGCGCTCGTGGCGGCGGCGTCGGGGCTTTCTGGAGGCACGGCGGCGGCGGCGGCAAAGGAGTGCGACAAGCCGTGCGTGAACGGCGAGTGCAACGCAGCGACGGGCGGCTGCGTGTGCTCCCCCGGCTGGGTCGGGGACCAGTGCCAGCACTGCGGAGGAAGATTCAGGTACAGAGCTCCGCCGCAAGCACCTGGCAACGACGGAGATGCGAGTTCGAGACCCTGTGACTGCGAGCCACTAGGGTGACCCGCTACTTACGCACGTCGACGTAATAGAAGGAATTTACGCGCGGCTGGTCTTACCTGAGCAACATGGCGGCGCCATCTTTATCACCTGAACCACGTAAACGTAACATTTGCTGCATTCTAATAATAGTTCAATAAAATAGAAAATAAATTATTAAAAACAATAAAAAATAATAATTGCCTTATTCTTGAAAGAACAGTTCTCGCATTTTTTTTTTTTAAGAATTATCATTTTTTGCAGAAAAGGTTGCCTATTTATATATATATAAAAAAGTATTAACATTAAAAAAAAATCTTAGAAAATTGGAAAAACATTCTCAGAAAATTGACTTTTTTTTTGTATATAACTGATATTACTATATTAGCAGAAATGTACTTTTTCATCAGAAAAAGAAAAATTTTCGTCAAACTGTAAATTTTTCCTAATTTTTTAGACGTTTTTTATTTTTTATTATTAGTATTTTTTTTAACGATTGCTTTAATTTACACTGTCTAACACACAATCCCAACAAAAATTTGTCTTAGTGAGTCATCAATAACTCACAGATTAACAGGAACGTGGCTAACTAGATTCCTTGCTTGGCAATAAATGATGTTAACATGCCCTGAGATTTTTTTTTTTTTTTTAATATTGTCAAAATCCGTCACAAAAGTGCCACCTTGTGTTTATTGTACTCAAATGAGCGGGTAAATATGCTTTAGTAATATTTTTATGTCAAAATTGAAAGACTCAAGCGCAAACGCCTCATTTAGTTTGATCATCTGTAGCTAAAGCGTTGTTGTGCCGTTTGTTTGTTTGGTGGACTCCGCGTTGGCTTTGGAGCCAGGCTGGGAGCGTCAGGCCCGTTGAGGGAGTTTTCGTTTCCTGGAGGGAAGCAACGTTGGCATCTCCCCGTAGACTCTGGGAAGTTTCTAAATGAGCGGCAAGGGGAAACAAAATGTTCTAAAATGGAGGCGAGCTTTTCGGCGACTGCGGTGGTTTGGTCCATTCCAGTACGGTGAATCCTGATGTTTCTGTAAACGGGTGACATCATTGCATGGTGACATAGTACAAGGCAGAAAGGTCCAGTTCTAGCCGTGTTTGTTAACCCAGTGCCAGAGTACCAAAAAATTTGCTCCGTACCAAAGCAGTGAGTGTATTCTTTGGCCAACAAGGTCCTTTTTTTTTTTTTTCCCCTCCAATCAATCGATGGTTAAGGTTAATCAAAAGATCCTTAGGCCCGGCGCAAACTAAGTAATATCTTCCCACGTCTCATTGAAATGTCTGCTGATATAAAGAACAGCACCATAACAAACAGACTTTGGTTTATTGTTTTATGGAATTATTTTATTTGCCTTTCCGTATTTTGATGTTGCTGTAAAGCACTTTGAATTGCCTTGTCTATGAATTGCGCTCTACAAATAAACTTGCCTTGCCAAGACGAGAAAACGAGGACGAAACAAATATAAAAGGCAACAAAGAAGCGAAGTGAAGAAAAGATGCTGACAAATGTTAAGACAAATATGCGAACTGTAGAAGAACGTATGATCGCTAACCTGAAAGACACCAAGTGTAGGAGACAAAGCTGTGAACTGTAGAATACGAAAGAGTAAAAGGATGTGAACCTTACATAACCTTAAATAAACTTGCCTTGCCTTACAAGACATCAGCCACAGAAGACGAAGACAGAAACTGTTGAAAACAAGAAACCATAGAAGACGACAAGAAGACAAGGACAACGCTAACCTTGAAAGCAAAAAAAACAACATGAACTGTAAAAGAAGACTTGAAGCGTAGATCACTTGGACACTAACCGTGCAAGATGAAGTTAAGACTCCCACCTGTAGAAGATGAGAGAGACCCAAATTGATGAAGAAAATAATGAAAATGTAAACTTGCAATAAAGACGCTAACCTCTTAAGAAGACATCTTTAGCAAAGACAAAACTTACAAAGATGCTAACTGTAGAAAAAGATGCAAGGTCAAGAAAAAGATGACGTGTCGAAGGTAACGACGAGGAAGAAACGAGGTGTAGAAGAAAACAAAAGAGACGCTAACTAGCATGACAAGACACCAAGTGAAGATGCTAACTGTACAAGACGCAAAACACAGAAAACGAAAACGGATGCTAACTGTAGAAAAAGACACGAAAGTTTGATGACATTGAAAAAGACTCAACTGTAGAAGAAAATGACACATGAAATGTAGAATGCGAAGGATGCTAAATATTTTTAAAAAAAGACAATAGAAAAAAAGAAGCCAGTCATCTCCACAACCACATCATCATGGCATCGATAATCGGTCCATTTAAAGCTTTTGCTCAAAAACGTTTCCAATGTTTTGTCTTCCAGGTTGACGGCGTCCTTTGGCTTCCTGTCGGACGGACCTGGCAACTACAAGTACAAGACCAAGTGCACGTGGCTCATTGAAGGACGGTGAGTCCTTCGCTCGAAAAAAGGGGCCGTGGTAACGAGCTGAACTTAATTTGGGGTTCATCAGAGGCACTTTAAATGGTGGCAGGACATATCATCAGTTTGAATGGGTTTGGTTTATTCGAAACAGCTACATTTGTTTTGTTTTGTTTCCCACTATCCTTCTTAAAGTTTCCACTTGAGTTGTACAGGTTATAGATCAGATTAATTAAGGTCATGTTTTTAAATGCTTTGTCTGTGTTTGTTTTGATTTCTTTTTATATCACAAAAACCTGGCATTGAAACAGCATGTGAAGACTTTCTTTTTAGCCATTGTATACCAGCTATTAGAACACAGATGTGATTCATTCACTGGTAGTTTGATAGTCTAATAATTGACAAAGGTAGACTGGGGTTGTTGTTGAAGTGTTTCTCTGGATGGAAAACATTTGGACCATAAGTCAGTTAATCATCAACCTCTAGCGTGTTTAAAATACAAGACACTGTGGACACATTTTTAGACTCCTAGATGCATCCTGATGACTAGATGACTCCTAGATTTGTTTTTTGTTTTTTTAAATGAGAAAAAAGGTCTCATCCCGGGACATAAAGTTGTCTGCCGGAGAGCTCGTGGGAAAATAGTATATTCCCTTCCACAGAGCTAATGGCCATTCCTAGGGGCTAACGGAAAGTTTATGTATTCTGTTAGGAAGCCAACGGAACGGAAAGCTAAAGACTGGTACACATAATTATAGTTGGGCTATTTTTCACAACCAAGGACGACGAACGCCGGTTTGTTTTATGTCTTAAAATGTTATCCTATAAGATTATCTTGTGGTTTGAGTTTCGGCAAGAGTGGATTTGTCCCGATAACGTAGTCCAGAACAGGTCAGGACTGGCAGTCTTAAATATTAAATGTGCTCAGTATTTACAAGCAAAGCTTTTCGTGTGTCGGGGGCAAGTCATGAATTGTGATGTGAAATGGAATGTAGCCAATTAAGAAGCGGCCTGATTGAGGAACAAGGAAAGCAACTGTATATAAAAACAAACCAGCTAAAACACAAATGATATTAGCTTTAGCTTCATTTGAGAACTCGCCTCTCAGTAGATGGTAAAGTCTGACCTTTCTGCTGTCTCCAGGATTTCTGGATGTGGATTTTTCCATAAAAAAATAATCCCCAAACCAACATCATTTTTTCCTCTTCCATGATTCATGTTGCTATTTTCTTTCATCTTTGTTCATTAGATGACATTTAATCACACGAGATTTCTGCCTCTGAGGACAAGATTCTAGATTGTGGTGGAACCGAATGTTGTTTGCGTTGTTCTGTGTTGAAATTATCCTGAGCACAACACACCTCAACTGTTAATGGAAAGCTAGCGTAATGCTGTCAGCTAGCTAACAGGATGTTATTATATCTTTCTTCCTTGGAAGCTAACAGTAAGCTAATGATATTTTTTATGGAGCTAGAGGAAAGCTACCATTGTCTCTCAGGGAGGTAACCTGGCAGAAAAATGACATATTGTTTGAATAAACTAACAGGTCATACGTTGCCAAGATGCTATCATACACAGCCAGGATCCTAGATGGAAGCTAAACCGTGAGATAATATTTCCCATGGAGGTCACGTTGTGTGCTGGGGGTGAGCTAACAGGAAGCTAACATACCCAGACAAGATGCTGACAGGAAACCAGCACACCCTGCCAACATGCTAATAGTAAGCTCAGCTAACATAACCCAGCCAGGATGCTAGGTGGAAGCTAAACAGTGAGCTAATATTTCTCATGGAGTTCACGTTGTTTGTTGGGGATAAGCAAACAGGAAGCTAACATACACAGCCAAGATACCAACAGGCTCTAACATACACAGCCAGGATTCTAACTGGAGCTAACATACCCAGCTAGGATGCTTGGTGGAAGCTAAACAGCTAATATTTCCCATGGTGCTCACGTTGTGTGCTGGGGATGAGCTAACAGGACGCTAACGTACCCAGACAAGATGCTAACAGGAAACAAACATGCCCTGCCAATATGCTAACAGTAAGCTCAGCTAACATAACCCAACCATGATGCTAGGTGGAAGCTAAACAGTGAGCTAATATTTCTCATTGATTTCGCATTGTTTGTTGGGGATAAGCAAACAGGAAGCTAACATACACAGCCAAGATACTGACAGGTGCTAACATACACAGACAAGATGCTAACTGGAGCTAACATACCCAGCTAGGATGCTTGGTGGAAGCTAAACAGTGAGGTAATATTTCCCATGGAGCTCACGTTGTGTTCTGGGGATGAGCTAACAGGAAGCTAACATACGTCAAGGTAACCAACAGAATATAAGCTGCCAGGGAGTTCATGTGAAGCTACTACCAGGATGCTAACATTGCTTATTTTTTTTTTATTCTTAGTCCCAATTCCGTCCTTCGCTTACGCTTTGAACATTTTGCCACGGAGTGCAGCTGGGACCACCTTTACGTCTATGACGGAGACTCCATCTACGCCCCCTTGCTAGCCGCCTTCAGGTAGGCTACTCCCACCACCCCCATCATTAGATTATAGCAACCTATGGAAGTTTTCCCACCAACTGATTTTGTTTGTTTCAGCGGTCTGATCATTCCCGAGAGTTACAGCAACGAGACAGTTCCCGAGGTGGCGTCGCATTCGGGCTTCGCCTTGCTGCACTTCTTTAGCGACGCCGCCTACAACCTGACCGGATTCAACATCTCATACAGGTGAGAAACTTACCGCATATGATAATTTACTTGTTGACATGCATCATATGTTTGCATAACAGTTTTATAGTGCATTTAAACGTTTTAAAAAATTGGTCATTAAAATAATGAAACATACTTATCATTGGGTCACATTCTCTTGTCACATATGAATAATAATGTCACGTTTGAAAAATGGTGGAGAAAAGGCGCTTAAAGTGTTTGTAAAGGTGTAGGAATCACACACGCTGTTAATCATCGACCTGAATGGACAAGTTTTGTTTTCATGCTGGAGGTCAAAAGTTGAGTTTTGTTTTGAGCCAATAAATCTTCTCGATTCACCCTGCGGCGTTTCCTTTTTTTTTTTTTATGCTTTACTCGCATCTTCCGCTCTTTAAAGAGCAGGCCTGAGATTCCACAAGAGCAGATGTGAGCGTCAATAATTCATCGGCCGCCCTGTGATGTTTTATTCACGGTTTGCTCTTCAGCAATGTGCGCTTGTGTCCTCCCTCGCAGGGTGAACACGTGTCCCAACAACTGCTCGGGTCGGGGAGAGTGCCGCCTGGCCAACGCCACGGGGCCGCCGCGGTGCCAGTGCCGAGACGGCTGGAAGGGCGACGCCTGCGACGTGCCCTACTGCCCCGACGACTGCGGGTTCCCCGAGCGGGGACGCTGCCGGGACAAGACCTGCGACTGCTTGCTCGGGTGGCAAGGTGAGCCCGCTGCTCCGATGCATCTGTAATGGTCAGGTGCCATCCGGATCCATTTAAACTAATAATGCAAGTGGAGCAAAAACAGGAAGTGGCAGCCTTTCAAGATAAAATCTGTTCATGATAATGATGATGTCATGATAAACATTGCTGAACAGATTATCCAAATTCAAAGTAGTTTCTTTTCAATAAGCTGCTCAACCAACTGTGAGGTTTTATAAAACCAACAGGAATGGGGTCAAAACGGGAGGTAGAAACTTACCAAAATAGGAAGTAGTAACTAACCATAATAAAACATTATAAGAATGCTTGTTTAGCCACACACGCTAGCCAGCCGAACCTTGCTGCTAGCTAGCTGATGTGCCATAGCACAGAGCTTACCTTGACCTCCGACTACTGCTACTTATTTTTCTTTTCCCCTTCAGGTCCCGACTGCTCCGTGTCTGTCCCGGCCGACTCTGGTTTCTGGAGCCGGGAAGCTTTCCTCTCCGAGCCGGGCCTGGCCAGGGCCTCGCACAAGGCTGTGGTGGAGCAGGGCGTCATGTGGGTCATTGGGGGATACGTCTTCAACGCCTCCGACTATCACATGGTCAAAGCGTGAGTCTCAATCGACGTAAAGTTCAGCATCGTAATCGTGACGAGGATAATGTGTTTGATTTTCTTGTCGCCGTCATAGGTTTAATTTAAGCAGCAAGTCTTGGCTGAAGCTGGACCCGTCCGTCAACACCGTCCCACCTCGATACGGACACTCAGTGGCACTATACGACGTAAGTCCAAGTGATTGAAGATGAGACGTTTAGATATTCGATGTTGTGAAGATTATGGGGGGCTTTATGGATTTCAAGCTACCTTTTTATTTTTATTTTTTATTTTTTGTCTTTTGTCTTTTAATGCCAGTTTGATTCTCACTTTTATTGAATGCCAACTCTGGCAACGTTAACTCGTTCACTGCCAGTCATTTTCAGTGAAGCAACTCCCTGTGCTATAAAAACATTGAACTTACCGAAAAAAAGATTAGTCTTTTTTTTTTTTTTTTTTTTTTTTTTTCCATCAGGAAAAAAAAGTATATTTGTATCTGTTTCCGTTTTGAAGCAATTAGCATTTGAATATAGCCAAGTTTCATCGATATTCACATTCCTGGTGAAAACACTGACAAAAAGAGCTTGTTGCAACATCTCTTCTACTCTGCTGCCACCTATTGGCCGTTGTTTGTAATAACTACCTTTAAGCCACCTCTTCATGTTAGAAGCTGCATCAAAGCTTTCTCTATGCTCTTGCATTAAAAAAACAAACAAAAAAACGTTTAAACATGTTTTTGGGAGGGAAGAACAAAGTATTTAAAAACGTGTTAACACGTTTTTGGGTTTGAATGAGTTAAAGAGGGCTGAGAAAAAAAAAGTGTGACATGTTTCCCGTTCATCAGGGCAAAGTGTACATGTACGGCGGTAAGATGGACTCCACGGGGAACGTGTCCAGCCAGCTGTGGGTGTTCCACGTCCAGAACCAGACCTGGGTTCTTCTGAGCCCGCGCATCAAGGAGCAGTACGCCGTGGTGGGACACTCGGCCCACGTGGTGCCCCCCCTGCTGGAGGGGGATGACCCCGTCATGCTGGTGCTCTTTGGACACTGTCCTCTTTACGGATACATGAGCGTGGTGCAGGAGTACAACATTCGTAAGTCCAACCTGTGGCGGACGGTCTGAGAAAACCGGGTCGCACCGTTTTCAATGTTTAGCATAGCATCTTGAAACTTTGCTTGAAACGGCGTCTTGGAACTTCGGGATGCCACATAATCTTGCCACATCATCCTTCTAAATCATCATCATCATCATCATCATCCTAGCATGTTAAAACGTGGTCATCGCGTCTTCAAACAATTTTGCCGTCGGTTGCAGAGCGTAACCAGTGGAGCGTGGTGCCCACGGACGGCGCGCTGATCCAGGGCGGCTACGGCCACAGCAGCGTTTTCGACGACGCCACGCGAGCCATCTACACACACGGAGGCTACAAGGCCTTCAGCGCCAGCAAGTGCGGCCTGGCTGGAGACCTCTACCGGCTGGACGTGGACACCAGGAAGTGGTGAGTGGGCGACGCGGATGACCAAAGCGGCGGTTTGGTTGGTTCGTACCATTTAAAGCAGTCGCGTCAAACTTACAGCCCGCGGGCCAGAACCGGCCTATGAGAGGGTCCAAATTTGGCCAATTTGGTGAGAACACTGACTTGCATATACAGTATGACTGGATAGCCGGCGGTGGATAGCCCATACACGCCAGTGCAAGCCCTTGAAGTCGCAGGGCGTCCATCTTGTTACTCCCACCTCGCGAGCAGACTACTGTATAAACTATGCGGTATACGTACAGATGAGACATATACAGCTCGTAGGCAGTTAGTATAAGGCCGGAGGCGGGGTGGAGTGTTTGTGGCAGGGTGGTCACTATTTTTTAACAAGTTAAAAAAATAAAAAATAATTGGTCCCAAATATTAGATTTCGCAAAGGCATCTTTTGTTGAATTAGCTGTAATTCCTTATTAAAAAAAATATACAAGTTTCCTCCTGTACTAAACATCATTAAGGCAAGTTGTAAAATGTCTGAAGTCCTCTTTTTTTATGTTTAATACATTTAAAACACCATAAATCATGCTTAGTTTCTACTAAGTACTAAGGCTGCTCGATTATTGAAAAAAATAATAATCACGATTAATTTGGTAATAATTGAAATCAGAATTAAACAAACGATCTTATATTTTTGGGCACAAAAAAAAAAAGTTTAAACGTAAAAAAAAAAAAATAATAAAAAAAATATTATTTTATTTTAATTTTTAATTTTTAAAGTTTCAAATAAAAGTATTTGAAACACTAATTATGAAAGTTCCTTTTGGACTAAACAAAATTTCTAAAATTAGTTTTTATAATTAAAAATAAAATGTACAAATGTTTAAATTCAAGTATGTTTTCCTTGTATAAACAAATATTGTGCATTGCAGTTGCATTGCTGTACACTTATAAATTGCCATCGAATTGTTGTAACATTTAAATAATTTCAATTAATCTTTTTGCAATTTTCTAAACACACAATAATTATTTACATCCGTCATTATTTATAGGTTATTAGATAACGGACGTCCTGGTCTGGCCCACTTTATTTAGATCACATTTGGGTTGAAAGTGGCCCCTGAATTAAAATGATTATTTTTATTTTTATTTTATTTTTTTTTAACGTTTGCTGTTTTTGCGCCAGGACCATCCTGAAGGATAGCGGCTTCTTCCGTTACCTCCACACAGCCGTGATCGTGAGCGGGACCATGCTGGTGTTTGGTGGAAACACGCACAACGACACGTCCATGAGTCACGGCGCCAAGTGCTTCTCCTCGGACTTTATGGCCTACAGTCTGGGTCGGTGAATGCAAACCTCACATGCATCCCCACTAAAAGTGCTCTCCAACTCTTATTTTGATAGGGACATTTTCCTGCCACTCTTTCATTGTATTTACTTCTTTTTAGTATATTTTATTGTGTGTGTTATATGTAAATGTGTGTTTTATGAACAAATGGGGGAGAAAAAAAAAAAAAAAAAGAGAGTACCATCAATTTCATGAAATTTATGGAAAAATTCCCTGTTGGGATATATAGAGGACCAAAAAGAAATCACCCAATGAGGCTGCTGCATTTAAAAGGCCTTGCTTGACATTGCACCAATGACGTCATAGGACTCACTTTGCTTGCAGTGCCATATTTTTACAGCAGGTGGCACCGTTTACCTTTGCACAGTGGATTGTCACAGTGATGCCTGCTCTCATTTGACAGCAGTTTTCAGACTTTTTTCTTAAGTATTAAGATGTCCTTTTTTTCTTTTCTTTTTTTTTTATGCTTTTTCTACATTTATGATCATTTTTCTTATTTCCAGCATGCGACGAGTGGACGCCTCTGCCCCGGCCTGAACTCTTCCATGACCTAAACCGCTTCGGTCACTCGGCGGTCGCCAGTGATGGGTAAATCATGAGCTATATAATATGAATGTAATGTATATGGTCCTATCTGTGCCACGACTTGCTGGGTTAATTTAGTTAAAAAAATGGTTTTAAGAAATGAAAGCAAAAACTACATTTTATGTTTATAAAAACAACTAATTGCAGTGAAAAATGTCCTTGATTTTAGCCTTTAACAATTAATCGCTTTTGTGGTTGACTTTAAATGTAGTATTTATTTTTGGCATCGCTGAACATCCGTGCACAAGAAGTGAAGGGAAGGGAAGGGAAGGAAAGGAAAGGAAAGTCGATCAGTCGTTTAAGAATTGTACTTTACTTTATAAGACAATGCTAAAACTAATTGAAAAAACTGAATTACAACGAAAACATTTTTGAAAGAAAAAAAACCAAAACCTGAAACTAGCATTCTAAAACGTAATTAACTCATTGACTGGCAGCCATTTTGACTGAAGCAACCCTCTTTGCTCCTGGCTTTTTGACTGATTTAGCAGCGCCCCAGAATATTATGTTCTATTGCTATAAAAACATGGAACCTAACAAAAGAAAGATTAAAGTCTCTTCTGTCATTTCTTCCGTTTTTGTTTTGCAGCAATTGGTATTAGAACATAGCTAAATTTCATCATTATTCACAAAAATTGTTGGGAAACGGCTTGTTTTCATCATGGCCCTGGTTGATCTCTTATACTCTGCTGTAGGGCCCGATACCGGTTATTGGCAGAAAAAAAAATACTGATTAAATCTGCCGATTATTTAAAAATATATATGATGCATAAAATCGGCCGATTATAATTGGCGGCCGATTAATCGGTCGGGCCCTACTCTGATGCCATCTGCTGGCCGTTTTTGGTAATAACTACTATTGCTTCAACCGTTCTGTGCAGTTCAGAGGTGCATCAAAGCCTTCTGTATCCTCTAGCATAAAAAACAAACAAACATGAACAATGTATAAATATGTCTTTGGGAGACTTAAAATAGAACATATTTATACCTTTTTGGGAGCAAATGAGTTAAAATAAGATGAAAAATTCAAAGCTTTTCCAACCCTGCTTGAAAGTTGTACATATTGTCTGAAGACTTCTTAGTCTTTAAACTTTGCCATAGCAGCTTCAAATTTTGTGATGAGTCTTGATTTTTTTGTTGCACTCAATCACTTGTAATGTGAGTCATGTCACATTTTAATGATATCAATTTGTCTTGGCGAGACTTTTTTTTTTTTTTTTTTTTTCTTTTAAAGGGCTCCCGACTGCACATTTTCTCAAGATTAGCTCGTGGCTAATTAGCACTCGGTTGGTTGTGACGACCCCAAGGTCGTTTTCGTCTCATCACTTTGCGTCCTCGCAGCTGCCAGTCGGATACAAAAACTTGCCAGCGACGAGCCAGATGGCGCGCAAGGACGAGACACACATTTATAATTGAATTAATTGTCGAGAAAACATTTACCACATGAAATATTTCATTGATTCATTGAAAATAATCAGGAATTTTTAAATGAATTTTTAAAATAATTTAATTACAATAATTTAATTTAAAAATTAATAATTTTAATAATTCATTTTCATTTAAATTTTGTTCTTTTTCAGTTAATTGATTATAATATATATATATATATATATATATATATATATATATATATATATATATATAAAAAGCAGTTTAAAATGAGAATGAACAATTTTATTTATTTACTTAAGAAAATAAACTTTTTTTACATGTTTATTGTTTTTCAATGATCTAATTAAATAATTATAAATAAATAAATAAATAAATTATTTATAAAATATAATGTAAAATAATCAATTTTACTTGCACATTCAATAGTGTTGCATACACTTTAATTGAATAATTGATTTATTAATTAATAATTAGTTTAATTAGAATGGTATGAACTAAAAATGATAATGAATGAATTGTATTAAAATATTTTTTTTATTCATCTATCCATTTAAGTGGTTAATTTACTGAAAATAATGAAATGTAGCATCATGAACAATTTATAAGTACAGTATATGTAACAATTGTGTCTTTATTTAATTAAATAATTTAGCCATTCACAGTTAAATACAAAAGAGAATTTTAATATTTAGATTAGTTTATATTTAATCACACCAAAAATAAAAAGAGAGAATATTTTTTAGTATAAACACACATAAAGAAATCATTTGAAATTATAATTGTACTTAATAAAGTTTTAAGTAAATTATTAAATAATTAATTATTCATTAATTAATGAATAACTTTAAATTGTTCACGATTTAATTATGATTATATATATATATATATATATATATATATATATATATATATATATATATATATATATATATAAATTAGTTGTTTTATTTGCAATAAACCATTTCTGTACTAAATTGTTTGAGATAGATGAACAAAAGTAGCTAAAAAAAAAAATCCTACTACTAAAACTAAAAATATACAATTTAAAAATAACTATGTTAAATCTTATTTTATTCTTTTCCCAATGTGATTTGAATCTGTTGTGCTCGCAGGGTGATGTACGTGTTGGGCGGCTTCAACAGTCTCCTCCTGAGCGACGTTTTGGCGTACACGTCTCCGCGCTGCTCGGCCTTCTCCGGCGCCGCCTCGTGCGCGCAGGCCTCGCCGGGCCTCCACTGCCTGTGGAACAGCAGCCTGGCGTCCTGCCTGCCCTGGGAAGGAAGCCCCAACCCGGAGCAGCAGCAGCAGATGCCCGCATCCTGCAGCACCAGATCCTGTAAGGTGGCGCCGCAAAGCCACAACGTGTTTGCTTCACTATGAATGAAATGTTAGAAAAGCAGAATCAAACGTTAGTCGTATGTCTTTTGAATAGGGGTGGGAACCTCTGGGTACCTGACGATATGATACGATATGCGATGCAAGGCTCACGATAACCATTATCTCACGATATGACGAAACCAAGATTATCGATATATTGCCCAGGTGATAAAGCCACGATAATCTATGATAAAACTAACCATAAAAAATTCAATAATAATAATAATAATAATACATAAATAATAATAAAAAGAAATACAAAAAAATAAAAAGTAATTCATAATATTATAATAAAAATAATATAAATGCATAATATATAAATATATATACTATATGTAAAAAAATAAATAAAAATAATAATAATAATAATAATAATAATAATAATGAACTAAGCTCATGAGTCTTCTTCGCCTGAAGACTTCCGTCCATTTCCCTGCCACGCTTATTAGTAGGGGTGGGAACCTGATAACGATTATCTCACGATATGATATATTGCTCAGGGAATAAATCCATGATAATCTACAATAAAACTAACCATATAATAATAATAATGATAATAAAACGAAAATAATAATAAATGCCAATAAATAATAAATAATAATAATAATAATAATAATAATACATAAAATAATAAAAAATAATTTATATTATAAAAATAATATAAATATAATATAAATACATATATAAATATATCTAATATATATACAAATATTAAAAAATTATAAATAAAAAGTAATAATAATAATAATAATAATAGTAGTAGTAGTAGTAGTAATAATAATAATAAACTAAGACTTCCATCTTTCTCCCCGCCACTCTTGTGAGGCGCTCCCCCTAATGGCCCGCCAAGTGATTGCTCAACAAGTCATGAACAATGGAGTCGTTTTAGTGGCTGTATTAACTACAAGTGCGATACTTGCGTAGACGTATCGCTAATCTATCATTAGACAAAGTATCACGATTTATCGCGATATCGATATATCGTCACACTTCCTAGTATTGAATGTGCTTCATTGCCTCCCAGATGCCGACAACGAGCGCTGCGACCAGTACACGGACTGTTACAGCTGCACGGCCAACACCAACGGCTGCCAGTGGTGCTCGGTGCAGTGCGTCTCCCTGGGAAGCAACTGCACCGCCATTTCGGTAACGACCACAAAACATTCGTGTTGATTTTTATCCGCCATTTTTAAATTTAGTCTCAGCTTTAGTCCAATTTCAGTCACGCTTGTTAGTTTTGATCACAGTTAGCCAACCTCATCCCATTTTTATTTAGTCCGCATTTCGTCGACTATAAGTCTAGCATTTTAGTCTTTATCTTAGTTCAAGAAAACACTAGTTTTAATCAACAAAAACTGCCAACATTTTCGTTTAGTTTTAATCAGGACAAACATTTTATTTGTTATTTTTTGTTAGCAGATTATATTGATGAACCTTTTTGAATCTAAAACTATTTCACATCAAATGTTCTCATCTTTTTTTTGATGAAAAACAACTTCACACACAATTAGAGTTGCTACTATGGCTCCATGCTATGTGCTTGTAAGTTATCCATTAGCAGTAATATTGTTGTTGGAACGTTATAGCCACTGGATTAAGGTTAATGCTGCATTCGAGGATGGGCGGAGGTCTGATATATCAGAGTTGTTTTTTTCCAGTTCCGACCTGAAAGCGTTCGCGGCGAAAGTAAACAACCAAAATGGCGGATAGTGAGAAATTGTTTTTTGTTTTGGTCCTCAAAACTCATTTTGACCTCCAGCAATCTTACCTTCTCACAATTTTGCTTCATTTGTTGTTTTTATTTTATTTCGTAAGCATTCCATACAATTAAATAGTATAATTCCATGCAGGGGGACAGCGGCATACTGTCACGTACGTTGTGTTACACGGAGTTATGTCGAATATTTATGAATGATGCAAACTATCTGGTTTTATACATAATTATATTGTGTCTTACCATCACCATCACTTGTAGTCTCGTCTTCATTAGTCGACGAAAACACATAGTGATTTAATCCCAGTTATTGTTTATTAATGAGGGTTTTAGTCTAGTCTAGAATTAGTCCGGTGAAAAATGTGCTGTGACGAAATTGTATTTGTTGACGAATTTAATACTACGCCGTCAACATGATCGCAACGCCATGCTGATATGAATTAACGGTTGTCTTCCCTTTCAGGGTCCCGTGGTGGACTTTGACGGCTGCCCGAAAGACAACCCCTCCTACGTGTGCAACAAGAAGACCAGCTGCAAGAGCTGCGCCGTGGACCAGAACTGCCAGTGGGAAACGCGCAACCAGGAGTGTGTCTCCCTGCCCGGTAATCAATCCGCGGAGACCTATGTGGCTGAAATCCAGCACGGAATAATGTTCACAACGCTCGTTTGCGCGACTTTCAGAGAACGTATGCGGCGAGAGCTGGCACCTGGTGGGCAACTCGTGCCTGAAGTTCCTGACGGCCAAGGACTCGTACGACAACGCCAAGCTGGCCTGCCGCAGCCACAACGCCGTCCTGGCCTCTCTCACCACGCAGAAGAAGGTGGACTTTGTCCTCAAGGAGCTGCAGATCATGAGCGTGGTGGTAAGGCAGCGATGGGTGGCGGGGTTTGATGGCACGCTTTAGCGTAGTGTCTAGAAGCGAGAAACTCTCTCGGCCTAGCAGAGATGGGGGAGGGCTGAGCAGTTGCACAAAGAGCATACACAAATGCCTCTTTGCTGTGTTGGTTAATTGTCTTAACGTCAAATAAAAACAAAAAAAACATTCGGCCAGCAGATACTAGTTAGCCTCAAGGACAACATGAGCAGCATTACCGATCTGGTCTAAAAATAGTTCACCAGTGTTAGGACACGGTGACTTACTAAGAAGTAAAACTGAAGAAGAATTTGGCCTTTTTTTCTTTCTTTCTTTTTTTCTTTTTTCTTTTTTCCTTTATTTTTTGTTTTTCTTTCTTTCCATCATTTTCTTTTCATTTTTTCTTTTTTCTGGTTTTCTTTCTTTCTTTCTTTCTTTCTTTCTTTCTTTTTCTTACTTTATTTTTTCTTTCTTTTTTCATTTTAATTTCTGCTTTCTGTTTTTTACTTTCTCTTTCTTTCTCACTTTTTCTTTCTTTTTTCCTTTATTTTTCTTTCTTTTTTCATTGTAATTTATTTTTTCTGTTTTTTCCCTTTCTTTTTTCTTTTTCTTTTTAATTTTAATTTCTTTTTTCTGTTTTTCTTTTTCTTTCTTTCTTTCTTTCTTTCTTTCTTTCTTTCTTTTTCTTTCTTTTTCTTTTTTCCTTTTTTTTCCCTTTCCTTTTTCATTTTATTTTTTTTCTGTTCGTTCTTTCTTTCTTTTTCTTTTTCCTTTCTTTTTTTAATTGCTACTTGAAACGTGATACTGTCTTAAAACTTCATCATTCCATCTTGAAACTTCACTATTGACATCTTGAAATTTGGGCATATTGTCAACAAACCATCGTAACTTTTGGTATACCGTTTTTTGATGTTTTGTCTTAATGTCTTGAAACGTAAACCGTGTTGAGTGTATGGCTGACCGTTTGTAACCCGTGTTACCATCTTGTCCTGAAACTTTGCGGTAATTTGCATCGTCACCCTGTTGCTGTTTGAAGTCTCACAGTCTTAATGTCAATAAAGCGTCTCGAAAGTCTTGTCCATAAAGCGTGTCGTGAATCCTGCAGGTCTTGCCTTTGGCGGTAAAGTGTCAAGGGATCGGGGCTTGCGGGATTGGGGGCTATCGACGGCACGTTTAGCACCCCTTCCAGACACGATCAATCAATCCCAGAATTGCCGTAGAATGGGTGTGCCGGGGAAAGTGTAATTGGAGCGGCGTTTGAGCGAGATGGAGCTCTTTTCTTTGTTTACCAGCGCGAAGGCTCCGTGGAAATTGATTTGCAGACGGGATGGTTTGCCGATAGCGCGCTTTTTATCGCCGCGCTCGGCTCAGCCTGTGAAATTGATGGCAGGCCAAAGTTTCCTCTCGCGTCCTTCTCTTGTTGTTGTTGTTTAAGTCGTTATTGGACCAAACCGTCGTAAACTTATTTTTGGAATGTTCCGGAATGTCCTGAAAATGCAGAGCACTTCAGGGGACGAGCGAGCAGCTTGACAAGCTGCTTGCAAATGTGATGTTTGATCATACTGGCTTGAAACTTCAGAATAGCAATTTGTCACTTATTTGTCATATGTCCTGGCTGAGACATCGTCATATCCTTATAAAGCATCATTTCGACTATGAAATTGTGTCATATTGCCTTGAAATTTTAACACACCATATTGAAGTCATAGCTTCTTAGAACGTCAAAATTAATCATACTTTTTAAAACGTGAGGACATGATCTTGAAATTTTGGAATTCAATCTTGAAACGTAATCATTCAAGTTCGGACCAGAAATATTTGGACAGTGACACAATTTTCATGATTTGGGCTCTGTATGCCACCATATTGGATTTAAACGGAAACAACTACAATGGAATTGAAGTGCAGACTTTAAGCTTTAATTCAAGAGGTTGAACAGAAATAAATGATTAAGCATGGAGGAATTGGAGCTATTTTTATGCAAATGCTCCTTATTACAGAAGATGTGGTGTGCTTTGGATCATGAGCTGTTCCAATTCTTCTACAAACTTTCTTCTTCTCATCATTCTAGTACAGGTTGATCTTAGTCTCATCTGTCCAAAGAATGCTGTTCCAGACCTGGACTGACTTTGTCAGGTGTTTTTTGGCAAAGTCAATTTTGGCCTTTTCTATTTTTGAGACTGATTAATGTTTTGCACCTTATGGTGAATCCTTTGTATTTACTCTCATGATGTATATTCTCTTTATGGTAGACTTAGATACTGATACACCTACTTTTTGGAGAGTGTACTTCACTTGAGTGGATGTTGTAAAGTGGTTTTTCTTCACCATGGAAAGGATTCTGTGATCATTCACCACTGTTGTCTTCCATGGATGTCCAGGCCTTTTTCAGTTCACAAGCTCACCAGTGCATTTTTGTTGATTTGGCCACTCTTAACATTTCTGCTCTCTCTTTGATAGTTTTGTTCTTTTTTTGTTTGTTTTTTTGGCCAGCCTCAGGATGGGCTGTTTCACCCCGATTGGGAGCTCCTTTGACAGCATGTTGTGTGTTCACAGCAACAGCTTCCAAATGCAAACGCCACACCCAGAATCAACTCCAGACTGTTTAACTGTGTATTTAATGACAGGTTAATGAGGGAAGGGCCCATGTTTTTATTGTTTTATTTTTTGCAGCCTTCTGAGTCAATTGTCCAATTATGTTTAGTCCCCTGAAAAAAAGAGAGCTACATTTTAAAGAGCTGTAATTCCTATACCCCTGCTCCAATTTGGATGTCAATACTCTCAAATTAAAGCAGAGAGTCTGCACTTTAATTGTATATTGATTATATGATTGTATCCAGGATATGTTTTTGTCAACAGCTAAAATAACAAAACTTGTGTCACTGTCCAAATATTTTTGGACCCAACTGTATATCATCTCGGAACTTCAAATGTCATCTTGCCATCGGAAAATTTGAAACTTCACATTGTGCTAAAACTGACATATTTTACAAGTTGGTATATCGTTATGAAATGTTTCCATTGCTATGCCGTATTGAAATTTAGCAATACCGCCTTTAAGTCATATAATGTCAGAAATTACTTATGAAACCTATCGTGACACCCTGTGCTGCAGTACAAAGCGATGGTGACTCCCTGGGTGGGCCTGCGGAAAATCAACGTGTCGTACTGGTGCTGGGAGGACATGTCGCCCTTTACCAACACGTCGCTGCAGTGGCTGCCCGGCGAGCCCAGCGACGCCGGATTCTGCGGCTACCTGGCAGAGCCGGCCTCCAGCGGACTGAAGGCGCAGACCTGCATCAGCCCCGTCAACGGCAGTCTGTGCGAGCGGCCGGGTAAGTCGACTAAGTTAGCCTTTCCTCACAGGGTTTTTCTGTGCCCCGCCATGTTGTGGTTTGCGTGTGTGTATTTGTGGGTATGATTATGGGGGTATTTGGGGGAGGGGTGTTTTTTTTAATTTTTTTTTTTTTTTTTATTGTATTATGGATTTTAATTGTTGAGTTGCATTTTAATACTTGAAAGTGCTATATAAATAAAGTTTGATTGATTGATTAGGAAAAAAGTGGCTAATCTTTGCAATTGGCTAATCAGTACAGTTGGGCTCGCTTTGGTACGGTACACAATTTCCATGGAACACCAGCAATGCTTGCAGGCTAGTTTATGACTGTTGGATTAGAATTTTTACTGAGTCATAATTTTGACTGAGTTATATTTATCTTATAAACCAATAACTCAAAAAGTCAATTTCCACTAATCAGTACGGTTTGTTTCTCTAAGGCAATCGTTCTCAAATGGGGTTACGTGACATTTTAAAATAAAGTTAAAAAGTAGTATTATCCTTGAAAAATAATTTTAAATTATGTAAGTTCATAAAATGAACATCATAGTTTACTCATTCACTCCCAGCCATATTTACTGAAGCAACTCACTTCGCTCCCGGCTGTTTTACTGGATTTTGACTGATTTGGTAAGGCTGAAAAACATGGACCCTATCAAAATAAAGAGTAGAGTGTCTTATTTCATCAGGAAAGAATGTATATTTCTGTTTCCGTTCAGCAGCAATTACCATTAGAATATAGCTAAGTTTCTTCATCATTCACAAATCTGTTTAAAACAGTGGGGAAAAGAGCCTTTTGCAACATGGCCCTGGTTGATCTCTTATACTCTGCTGCTACCTGCTGGCCGTTTTTGTTATAACTACCAGTGCTTCAAGCATTCTCTTCAGTTCAGAGGCTGTGTCAAAGCCTTCTATATGATCTAGCATAAAAAAAAAATTAAAAAAATGGATAAATACGTCTTTGCAGATATAATAATATTTAAAATAGAATGTATTTATACGTTTTTGGGAGCAAATATTTCCCAATGGTTCGAGAAACCACTAATCAAATGGAATTCCAAAGTTTAATAATAATCAGACAATGATGGAACAACACTCTATTTTAAGTCATTTCTGTTTTTCAACCAAAAGTGCATTGTGCCGGTAAGAGAGTCTACTTGTCTGAAAAAGTATTTCACAGGGGGGTACATCACTGAAAATCTGTTGAGAACTCTTAAGGTCCAGTTCATTCTTTGAAAGTCTCACAACTTGCATCATTTTGCAAGACTCAACATGATTTAGCTTTCTTAATCGTTTTGTACTGAACTAAGACTTACTTGGTGTAAATGCATCTCTTTAGCGTGGTTAGCATTAACGTCAAATGTTTTTCGTGCTCCCATAATTTCCCCTTGTGGCTCATATTGTCACCAAAATCCTGGTTTTAATACTCCAAGTATACTGTACCTGAACAACATACCCCTGGAACAATACCACCGCAAAGCCCTAAAAAGGTCAGTAAAAGCAGTAGAAGAATAGCTGATATGTGTGCGAGTGTGTAAATATATATTATTCATATTTGACTGCATTTCATTTTTACTATAGTAAACGATCCATTTACTGCCACGCAGATGTCTTTATTTAATTGCTAATGACTCAGTGCGACTGCATAGCTGGGGGCCGTGTGTTCGCCTCCGCCAGCAACAGTATTTACTAATTGCCTCATCAAATGCAACCAGTCGGAAACAAGATTGCCGATTGCAATAATTCACCCTTTGACTTGAACGGAAGCCTTTCAAATGGGCCGTGTGCTCACCTGGCAAACAGTGTTAACCTGTTCACCGTGCCGGCAAAATAAAGCAAGAACCACACGGTGAAACGTCGCCATGCTACTAACCGTGTCTCCGTGCCGCTTTTTTTCCACAGCCAACCAAAGCGCCAAGCAGTGCCGGACGCCGTGCGCTACGCGCGCCACGTGCAGCGAGTGCACCAGCGGCAGCTCGGAGTGCATGTGGTGCAGCAACATGAAGCAGTGCGTGGACTCCAATGCCTACGTGGCCTCCTTCCCCTTCGGCCAGTGCATGGAGTGGTACACCCAGAGCACGTGCCCACGTAAGACTTCGTAGTTGAACAGCCTGCTATATTGAAACTAGGGGTGTCAAAATTTGTACGTTAATTTAAAGTTCCTTTAACGCCACAATTTTATTTTATTTTTTTACGTGCGATTAATGATCGTACTAGGAGAATTCCAGTCACAATGCAGCAGACATGTCCACGTCAAAATTTAGCAGTAATACATTTTCTAATAATGCATATATTTCTGCAGACCAAGGTTATTTTAGTTAACTCAGTTCAACTCAACTCAAGCTTATTTATATAGCGCTTTCAAACAGCCTGAGCTGTCACAAAGCACTTTACAGAAACACAAAAACACAAACATAACATAAAACATTAACACCAATACAATCACAACAAATCAATATTCTTCCATTCCTACATACGCTTTGATTTTTGAAGCAGTTTTAGATGAAAGAGGACAGAATCAGTCTCCTTGCATTAGTTGATCAGAGATGTGAGACTTAGACTTAAATTTATTGATCCCTTTGGGATGGCTCACTCTGGGAAATTTACATTTCCAGCAGCAATAAGAACTGATAGTAAAATAATTAAATCTATCAATAAATAAGGTTATTAAACCAGAGATTGAATTAATAATAATAATAAAAATAGAATAAGAAATAAAAATTCAACCAATCAATAGATAAGGTTATTACACCAGAGATTGAATTAATAATGATAATAATAAAAATAAAATAAAAATTCAATCAATCACAGATGACGTCGCTCCCATGGTGTTTATTAAATATTGCGCACAAGTAATACACATTAAAAAAAAACTAAAACTAATATTGAAACTAACTAAAACAAAAAAATTATTAAATAATTAAAACTAATAAAAACTAACAGAATCACCCTTAAAACTAATTAAAAGTTAATAATAATTTTTTTTTTTTAAAAACCTAACTAAAAGGAAAATTCCAAAACTGTAATAACCCTGCTGGAGCCTGGGGTTAAGTTGTATTTTACAATTTTAAATAATGTGCAGAATTTCACAAGTTACTTCTTGTTAAAGATTAAGTAGCTCTTAATATGAAAAGAAAAATGCACTGAGTTGTCAGCAATGTCTTACAAATGCAATTATGCCATCTCGTGGCAGAAAGATGACCTCAATACAAATAAATCAATATCACACTTTTATTTTTTTTAATTTTAACTTAATTTTATGATTATGAATTGACTGTATCAATGACTAAAAGATGCAGCCATAACATATGAGTAAGAAAAAAATATTGGACATTTTATTGTATTATTTATCCGAGTTAACTATTGAAGTCATGGAATTAATTATGATTAAAAATGTTAATCGCCTGACACCGCTAATTTAAACTTTGTCAAATTATCTGTTTTTGGAATTTCGCCATATCGTCTGAAGTTGTGCTTTCCTAAAACTTGGCTATACCGTCTTAAAAAGTTTGCACATTGTCTTGAAGCTTTGTCTTAAACTACTCACAGTATGTGAAGCACTTTTGAGTCCTCCCTTTGAAGAGTTCTCCATAATTAATACGGACTTCCTTGAACCCCTGTCACGCCATTTTTTTTTTTAAATGGGCCATACCGCAACCATCTGCAACTGCACATGAATAAATGGAGAGCCCGCTTTTGATTGTAAATTCTCTTTTGTGCCGGCAGCGGAGAACTGTTCCGGCTACCGCACGTGCGGCCAGTGTCTGGAGCAGCCCGGCTGCGGCTGGTGCACGGACGCCAGCAACACGGGCAAGGGCCAGTGCATGGAGGGCTCGTACCGGGGACCTTTCCAGACCTCCGTGCCAGCGCCTTCCACTCTGCCGGGCCTACCCGCCGACCCGCCGCCCGCCCTCAACGCCAGCATGTGCCCTGGCGAGGCCCTCTACAACTGGTCCTTCATACACTGCCCAGGTGGGGACCGGACGGCGGGCTTCGCGGGGTCCGAATTTCCACGTCATTTTACATTTATTTATGTATTTTTTAAATCGATGTATTTTATTTATTTATATTTTATTTATTTATTTATTTATTTATTTATTTATTTATTTATTTATTTATTTATTTATTTATTTATTTAAATGTATTTAGTTGTAAAGTACTTTTACAACTAAATAAATTAGGGATGTCCCGATCACATTTTTTTGCACCCGAGTCCAAGTCACCTGATTTTGAGGATCGGCTGATACTGAGTCCCGATCCGATTCCTCAGCAAAGTATTGAGGGGGGAAAAGTGCTTCCGTTTTTTTAATTTTTTTTATTTGTTTGTTTGTTTGAACAAAACCATCCCAATAATTTTTTTTGGGGTGCCATCAGAAGTGCCCAAAATAACAAATAAAAATAAATCAAACGTTTTGTTTGGCAATATGTTTACCTCTGGAAGATTTTGTTGCTTTGTAGCCCCTATAATAATAATAATAATGATGATAATAATAATAAATTGAAAACCCCTATCATTCTCTCCCGATACTGATCAGCTGAAAATGACTTGGTTTCCGATCACGTGATCGGGATCGGGACATCCCTAAAATAAAATAAATAAATATAATTAAATAAATAAATTTATTAAATATAAATAAATAAATAAAATGTAAAAAATAAAATAAAATAAAATACTGAAAAACAACAAAGCTCCCCCCAAAAAATTAGGCAGGAAAGCAGGAGTTTTTTTTTGTTTTTTTTTGTTTTTTTCCTCCAATGTTTTACTGAATATGTTTTTCTGTCATAAAAAATGTTCAGAAAAACAGGGGCAAAATTATTCTGAAAAACAAGAGGAAAGATTACTCAGAAAAACAGGGGAAAAACAAAAAAAAAGCCTATTGCATTCACTTGAAAAAAACAAAGGGGAGCTTTGTTTTTTGAGTATTTTTTTAAAATATTTTTCTGTTTTTTTAAATAATGCTTTTGCCCCTGCTTTTCTGAGTAATTTTTCCGCGTATTTCTGAATTTTTTTCTTTTATGCAAGAAAAAAAAAATTCAGTAAAACAGAAAAAAAATATTCCGAAAAACAATAAAATAAAACAAATATTCCCCAAAAATTAGTCAAAGAAACCTACTTTTCTACTATGACCTGTCTAAATGAAGCTCCTCACTTCAACATAGTTCGTTAATGTCACAAGATGGCGCCAATACTTTTATATTAGACAGGGCTATCCCCTGGCTGAAGGAAGCTCCTCCCCTCGTGCCAGCAAAGTTCCTTGGCACCAAGATGCCACTAGATGGCGCTAAAGCAAGACTAGTCATCCCGTGCCACATTGCAGATTTTTTAATCATTCTTTAAATTATGCATACCTAATTTTATATCACAGGTTTTTCGCTATCGTGTATTTTGCTGTGATCATAAAAAAAAAACGCCGATCATATAAGAGAAGAGGTGAGTTGGTATTTGGTCCCCTCCCTCAAAAAATATAATGCATAAATAATTAACAACGATGGATTTCCTGAATGAGTTAATAATAATAATAATAATAATAATAAACACAAATAAACAATAATTGTTGGTCTTCCTGTCAGCGTGTCAGTGTAATGGGCACAGCCGCTGCGTCAACGAGAGCGTGTGCGAGAAGTGCGAGGACCTGACCACGGGACGCCACTGCGAGAGCTGCATCTCGGGTTTCTACGGCGACCCCACCAACGGCGGCAGCTGCCAGGGTCAGTAGGAATTTTTCAACATTAAACATATTATAAATGAACTCAACATTTTTATTCCCCCTTTTGATGCAGCGTGCAAGTGTAATGGCCACGCCAGCATGTGTAACCCCAGCAATGGCAAATGTTTTTGTACGACCAAGGGCATCAAAGGAGACCGCTGTCACCTGTAAGTACAACAGCCACACATTAACATCTTCTTAAAGGGATTCTTGACTCATCGAGCCATTTTCAGCAGTCAAAAAAAAGTTCATATTTTGTCTGTAATTAATGTGGTAACTTCATTATTTTTCATGGACAATTAGTACCTTTAAAAAGTCATTTTTCTACTTGCTGTCGACTGATGATGACATCACCTGTGGTAACTACCAATCATGGCTCAGTTTGCTGACCAAACCCAGAAAACAGGTGAGCCATGATTGACCGTTATGTACTTCCTCAGCACAGATGTCATCATCAGTCGACGGCAAGTATAAAAATTACTTTTTAAAGGTATTAATTGTACATGAAAAATAATGGAGGTATCGAATTCATTCTGGACAAAGTACTGCTGAAAATTGTTCAATGAGTCAAGTATGCCCTTAATTAGCGATAGACCGATTTCGGGGTTTTTTTCAAGGCGGATACCGATACCGATTTTTAGTAGTCAAGGAGACCGATAACCGATATTTGAAGCCGATATCCATTTTCAGTGTAAAGGGGGGAAAATATTGGCGTCAAATCTTTACTGTGCAATGTCTTTATTTTATTGCGCAATTTTCACACTTTTCAAAATGTCGATTACTTTTTCTAAATCTTAATTTTAAATTTCTAAAAAAATGTTCAAGGATTTATCAATACATCTTAAAAAAAAAAAAAGTAAATATCATAGCTCTATATAGTTTTCTGCAGTAAATATATATATTTTTTCCACAATTTAAGTAATTCGCTCCCAGCCATTTTCACAGAAGCAACCCCGTTCGCTCCCGGCTGTTTTACTGGATTATGACTGATTTTTGCAACGCCCACAGAACATTGTGTACTATTGCTATAAAAACATGGAACCTATTAAAAGAAAGATTAAAGTCTCTTCTTTCATCATGTAAAAAAGGATATTTCTGTTTCAGTTTTGCGAAAATTAGCATTAGAATATAGCCAAGTTTCATCATTAGTCACAAATCTGTTTAAAACAGTGGGGAAAAGAGCTTGTTGCAACATGGCCCTGGTTGATCTCTTATACTCTGCTGCCACCTGCTGGCTGTTTGTGTAATAAGTAAAATTTCTGCAACCGTTCTTTGTAGTTGAGGGGAAAAAAACAAAAGAAAACGTATAACTACGTCTTTGGGACACTTAAAACATTTTTTTAAACGTATTTATACGTTTTTGGGAGCAAATGAGTTAAAATACCTGAAATCTTAAACTTTCACATTTCTTTGTTATAATGTCAAACAAAAACAAAAGGTTCAGAAGGTTCACAGAGTCAGCAGCACCTCTTATAAAGTTAACAGAAAATTTAAATACATAATTCCCTGGAGATTAAAATGGTTTTAGATTTACCTTTTATCGGCTGTCGATAATTTTATGCTTTGATTATTTTCGATGTACAATTAATACTTTTAGAAAACAATTTTGCCACTTGTTGTCGACTGAAAATGACATCACATGTGCTCAGTGCGCCGGTAACGACCAATCACAGCTCACCTGTTTTCTAGGTTTGGTCATGTGACATTCACAAGCTGAGCTGTGATTGGTTACCTGAGCACATTGTGATGTCATTTTCAGTCGACAACAAGCTGCAAAATGTGTTTTTAAAGGTACTAATTGTATATAGAAAAATAATGAAAATAACAAATTTATTATAGACAAAATATTAACGTATGACTGCCAAAAAATAGCTAAATAAGTAAAGTATCCCTTTTAATATGCCCCGCAGAAACTATTAAAGGAAGTTGAGCACCAAAAATTCTTGCCAATAATGTGTTCTATGCGGCCCCACTAGTCTAAATATGTTTAATGTTGCGTTAGTGAAATATGAATTAGGCAGCAAAATCCAGCCGTTTTTATCCATATCAGAAGGCGGCCATTTTGCCACTTGCTGTCGACTGAAGATGACATCACAGTTGCTCTGGTCTCAAGTAACAAATCACAGCTCAGTTTCAGAAAACAGGTGAGGTGTGATTGGTCGTTACCAACTGTCACGTCATCTTTAGTCGACAGCACGTGGCAAAATGGCTGCCCCCTGATAGGGATTAAAAACATCTGTTTTTTTCTTCATAACTCACATTCCACATATGTAATATTCATCAGAATGTCATGTTGAGACTAGTGAGGTCACATATTATTGTCAAATTTAATAATAGGGTTTGTATCATATAATATGATTATTTTGACAAGGAGTAATATCGCCTGATAAAATTTTCAGACCTTGGTTCTTTCCATTCCGCTCTTTACTGTCCACCGTCTGTCCATATTGTAACGCTCACGTTTATCGTTGCGCATATTGTCACGCATTAACATCCCTCGTTGTCGTGCCCGCTTGCGTCCCAGCGGGTTGCCCCTTTTGCGGTGCGGCGTTGTCATTTTAATAAGTGCCATCAAAATGGACAGCGTAGACCATTTCAAGGCCCAGCTTGACTTTTTTCCCCGACCGCACGCTGCGAAGAGGGCGCTCATGCGCGGCGTGTCGGACAATTATGCGTCTGTTCATTAATGCCTGTGGATGGCTTGTGATTACTTTTGCGCACACACGCAGTTAGTAGTCATTGTTGGGTGTTTTGGTTCGACGGAGCAGAATGAAGTAACCGTCATGTTTGTTGTCCGTCCTTCATCACTTTGTTGTTCCAAATTTTTTTATTTGGTGTTCCAGGTGCGAGCTGGAAAACCGTTACCAAGGCAACCCTCTGAAAGGCACATGCTACTGTAAGTACCGTTCAGTCCACTTTTCACTTAATTGGCTCGAAAAGAATCTGTTATTTACTACAAAATAATGAAATCTTTGTGCATCTATCCATGCCAGTGACATGTGGTTGACAGGCAGAACAATGAAAATGCTCTTCCGCGAGATGCCAGAAGGTCCAATTAACCTGTGTATCCACCTGTTGTCACCCATGCGACACAATAATTGCGTAGTGTTCAACTAAACAGACCGAGACTTCATACTAGCATCGATTCGTCAGTAAATTGAGACGACGTTGTCATTATTTCAGTTAAAAAAAATAAATAAAAAAATTCAGCTAATGTTTGCGGTTTTTGGTATATTTTTAAAGGGATACTTGACTTATTGGGCTATTTTCAGCAGTAAAAAAGTTAATATTTTGCCTATAATTAATGTGGTAACTTCATTATTTTTCATGTACAATTAATACCTTTTAAAAAGTATTTTTTCAACTTGCCGTCTACTGATATTGACGTCACCTGTGCTGAAGAATTAGGTAACGGCCAATCACGGCTCACCTGTTTTCTGGGTTTGGTCAGTAAACTGAGCCATGATTGGTCTTTACCACAGGTGATGTCATCATCAGTCGACAGTAAGTAGAAAAATTACTATTTAAAGGTATTAATTGTACGTGAAAAATAATGAAGCTATCAAATTCATATAAAATGTACAAAATATTTACTTTTTGCTGCTGTAAATTGTTCAATGAGTCAAGTATTCCTTTAATGGTTTATTTTAACACCCTGAAATGCCACAAGATGGCGCTAAAGCCCTGGGTGATAAGAAAATAACAATTGGTGTCAAGGATGTGCAAATAATTGATGCATATTCAATTCAGTGGGGTTATCCTTACCAATAAGTGTTTTCCAGGAAAAAGCAGGTTGAAAAAAATATATAGTGTAGGGATGTGAGGATAAGGGAAATATTGTGTTATTGTGATATTAAAACTGCCACAATATCGTCATCTTCATGTTCACGATATTAAAAGCGGAACATCTGTTAAAAAAGTCAGGTTGATTTCCATGTGTGCAGTTCTATCACCCTCTGGTGGCTAGTTTTTTAGTGCAATTTAATTTTCATTAAGGATGTTTTGGCCCTTCTATGTTTAAAAGCCACACTAATGGTCAGATGAATGGTATGGTATGGTCTCATTTTATTTATTTTTTTTACAATATTGTGACCTTTTTTTAATATCACTAACCTCCCCACAATATCGTGATAATTATCGTATCGTGACCTTCATATCGTGATATCATGTCGTGATGTTTGGACATTGTTGCAGCCCTAATTTTAATCCCCTATGTTGCCACAAGATGGAGCTAAAGCCGTGGCTAATAAGAATATAGCAAATAATTGATGTGTATTCAATTCAGCGGGGTTATCCTAACAATAATTTTTTTTTCAAGGAAAAAGTGGGTTCAAAAAATTTTTATACTGTTTTTGAAAAAAAATATTGAAAAAAAATCAACGAATACTGATATTTTATGTTTTATAAAACTAACTAAAGCTAGCGAAAATGTCCTTAGTTTTCTTTTTCATCAATTGATATCTTTTGAGGGTCATTTTAGTTTACTTATTGCACAATTCTTAGAGACATTCCATAAAAAAAAAAAAAAAAAAAAAAAACCCCGAATAAAAACTCAATAAAAATAAAATATTTTTAAGCAAAATAAAAAATAGTAAACTTGCTCTAAAAACTAAAACTGAATTTTGTCAAAACAGCATAAAAACGATCATGAAAAATCTCAAACTATTATTACAGTGGGGGGTGTGCTGTGAGATGTTTCTAATATAAAATAAGTCTCTTGGGGGGGCATCATATTCAAGCGACGCTAACGGGATGACCGAGGTCGATGCTAATGCGTACTTATGCTCCACTTGAATCAAAGCGGCCCTCGTCGGGTTTGATGGCAGGCAGACGTGACGAGAAGCAGATGGTGCTCGTCTGCATTCGCAGTGCGACTGAAAGTCAATCGATTAAACTTTTTTTTTTTTTTTTTTCCCGGGTAGTCATCTTCTTTTTATAGCGGCGGCAGCAGGTTAGCATCAAGCATCTCATTAAGCCTGAGGGTCCGGTACATAACAATCTTACAAGATTGACTCATACGTTCCAGGCGGCTGGCGGTCACCCGCTCTATTTTTCCATTAAAATTATCTCTTACTGCAATAATAATAAAAATACTTTCTACATAAACGCTCAACACCACAGATTACATCTCCCAAGTACTCCAAGAGATAAAACTAAAATGTGATTACACGACAAATTCAAAATATTGTTTCAAAAAAAAGAAAAAAATGACAAAACTTAAAAATACGAAAGTGTATTGCATTCACTTGAAAAAAAAAAACTCTTGTTTTTCTGACTATATTTTGGAGGGAGTTTTTTTTAAATATTTTTTTTCTGTTTTTTTTTTAAATATTTTTTTCTATTTTTTTTCAAATGTTTTTCTGTTTTACTGAATATTTTTCTGTCATAAAAATATTTAAAAAAACATAACAGGGAAAAATTATTCAGAAAAACAGGAGGAAAAAATAATCAGAAAAACAGAAGGAAAAAAAATTATTAAAAAAAAAAACAGAAAAAAACTTATTCCAAAAAACATAAAAATAAATAAATAAATAAATAAATAATAATTAATTCCAAAAAAACAGAACACCAACTTCTGTTTTCTGAGTACTTTTGTTTTTTTCCTCTGAATTCCAAGTGCCCTGTTGCAGACCACTGATTTGTATACATGACTGGATAGCCGATAGCCCATACACGCTAGTGCAAGCTGTTGAAGTCAATGGGCGGCCATCTTGTTACCACCACCTTGCGAGCAGACTACCGTATAAACTATATGGTATACGTACAGGTGAGAAATACACAGCTCGTAGGCAGTTAGCATAAGGCCGGAGGCGGGGTGGTGTGTGTGTGGGTGTGTGTGTGTGTGGGGGTGTGTGTGTGTGTGTGTGTGGGGGGGGGGGGGGGGGGGGGGTTGTTTTTTTTCCCCTCCTTGTTAAAAAATAGTGACCACCCGGGCACAACCCCCCCCCCCCCCCCCCACCCCGCCTCCAGCCCTATACTAACTGCCTGCTCGCGAGGTGGGAGTAACAAGATGGCCGCCCTGTGACTTTTAACGGCTCACACTGGCATGTATGCTACAAGTCACTTGGAGTTCAGAGGTGAAAAAAAAGCAATAAAAAACAGAAGTTGGTGCTTTGTTTTTGGGGATATTTTTTTCTGTTTTTTGATTTTTTTTTTTTATAATTTTTTTTCTGATTTTTTTTAAATGTTTTTCTGAGTATTTTTTTCCTCCTGTTTTTCAGAATAATTTTTTCCCTGTTTTTTTTTTTTTTTTTTTTTTTTTTGAGGGGGAAAAAATTTCGTGACAAATTACGACAAATGTTTTGTTGACAAAATTATCATTGATTAAAGCGACTGTCGACAGAAGAGCAACTTTTGGCTATTAGAGACAAAAATGATAGACATTTGCATGGTCTTTAACGACCATGCAAAAACAAAAAACATTGCAAAAACATTTCATTATTCCAACCTTGTAATGTTAATTAAAGCGACTCGGACATCCGTTGTCTTCGGAAAGCTCACAGATGTGCAACAAGTGTAAACTTTTTTGTTGTTGTTAAAATTCATTTTTAAAATGTCTCTTCCAACAAGACACCCTGCTAATCGACTACCAGTTCACCTTCAGCCTGTCTCAGGAGGACGACCGCTACTACACGGCCATCAACTTTGTGGCCACGCCCGAGGAGGTGAGTTGTCCTTGTGCCTACCTGTTGCTTGGGTAATACAAATTTCCATGTTTTCCCTACTTAGCCAAACCGAGATTTAGACATGTTCATCAACGCTTCCAAAAACTTCAACCTGAACATCACCTGGGCCGCCAGCTTCACAGGTAAGCTCTTACTCAACATGTGAATGAATGAAAGCGATTCACTAACATGCGTTTGTCGTCCAGCGGGTACTCAGAGCGGCGAGGAGATCCCCATCGTGTCGCGCAGCAACATCAAGGAGTTCAAGGACAGCTTCTCCAACGAGAACTTTGACTTCCGCAACAGCCCCAACATCACCTTTTTCGTCTACGTCAGCAACTTCACCTGGCCCATCAAGATACAGGTGAGCACGGCGCTGCTGCATTTAGTTAGCCTGAAGAAAACTCGATTTAGCCATTAGCAATAGCATCACCACTTTATCGTATCCAAACAACTTCTTTGGCATGAGTGACTGCATTAACAAAACATCGAGATTCTGTTTTCCATTAAGAATTAATCTCTTGACGAGGATGATAATAATTCTGACGACGGTTACAATAAAAAATAACCTTCATCATGCTAGATCTGGTTTTAAAGTGTTTTTTTTTTAATCTTTTAATGTTGAAAACAGAACAACAATGACTGACAAAGGCATATATATAAAAAAGATGCAGTAAGTTAGATAATAAATTAATTAAAAAATGTATAGATCGAAAAAATAAATAACAAAAAAAGAAAAACAATCAACAAATAAAAAGATTAAGTGACAAAAAAAATAAATAAGGAAAAAAAATGAACATAATGACAAAATTAGAAAACGGGTAAGATAAATAATGAATACAGAGAGAGAGAAAAAAAATATGGTATTAAATATAAATAAACAACAAATGACAAAAATAAAACAAATAAAATTACATTGATGTAAAAGATTTTTTAATGTTGAAAGCAGAAAGTAAAACAATTACTGACAAAGGCATATATATATATATATATATATATATATATATATATATATATATATATATATATATATATATATATATATATATATAATATGCAGTAATTTAGATAATAAATTAATTGTTAAAAAAATACGGATACAAAAAATGAAGAAATGACAAAAAAAAGTAAAACAATTTGACAAATACAAAGATTAAATGACAACAAAATTAAATAAGGAAAATGCACATAATGACAAAATTAGAAAACGGGGATCATAAATAATGAATACCGAGATAGAGAAAATAAAAAAAAATATGGCATTAAATATAAACAAACAACAAATGACAAAAATAAAACAAATTACATCAATGTAAAAGATTATGATTAAAAAAAATCAAGAAACTGACATGACAAGAAATATAGAAAGAACTTAAACCACACAAGAAAATGACAAAAACAAGATGATGAAAAAAAAGAAAAGAAAAGAAAATGACAATGAAATGTAAAGAAACTAATGAAAAAAATCCCCCCAAAAATAAATATAACAACATGACAAAAATGGAAGAAGATGACAACAAAATACTGAAAATAAAAGTAATTTTAAAATATATGCAATACATGTGCTCTTCTAATTATGGGAACAAAGTAGCCAATGATACACTTAATAAACAAGTTATTATTAGACAAAACTAGTGTTGTTCCGATACCGTTTTTTGGCTACCGATACCGATACCCAGCTTTGCAGTATTGGCCGATACCGATACCATACCGATACTTAAGGTTTTTTTTCCTCAACATGAAAAAGCTGTCCTGCCATTGGTTTAGAGCATTCAAGGGCCAATAGGATATCTTAGATCGGCATGCAGTGAACATGTCACATACCAGTGAATGTCGTGCACCAGCAATACACAAGATGCTGCATCCAAAATCCTATATTAGCGTTGGAAGTAATGGTATCGGCATGTTACTTGTGAGTAGTCACCGATACCGATACCACTTTTTTAATGCAGTATCGGCACCTCTGCCAATACCAGTACAGTATCGGTATCGGAACAACACTAGACAAAACAGGAATAAATTAGCCTTAAAATGATTCATGAAACTTTCATTTTAGTTTAATGTTACTGTGGATGACAAACAGAGGCGACATTTTCAGGTGCATGTCAGTTGGCTCTCACTCGCTGTCCTGAATGTTCTTTCCTGAGAGCGTCCAAACAACCCGTTCTTTTTTTTTTTTTTTTCTTGCGTGTGTATTTGTTTTGCCTTGGAATGTCCACCTGAAGCACATGAATACGATTCCTGTCCGCGCTGGTGCGATGTGCGGTCCCGCTTGAATGCGCGTCTTCATGCCTCGGCGGAAGCACTTTGCGTGTGTTCTTGCGAGGGGCCAACGCGGCCTGGCCCAGCCCGGCCCGTTGACATTCCCAGCAAATCCGCCCTCCGCCCTTTAAATTTGCCAACAACAAAGTCTTGCTGGGCCAGGCCTTTTCTGCACAGCAACTTTTTCCAGTCTGGCTTGTCTTTGTGAACAAACACGCCGGGCTTCGGACAGGTTTAGCTTTTTCACGAGCGATGCGAACATTATTATTGCATTTGGATTTGAGAATTATGTTTTGGATCAAATTGGGAAAACGAGAATGGCAACACGTGCGGTTTGTTGCTCAACAACTGCGATAGCTAACATCCTCCGTCGCTGTAAAACCCACACAGACAGGTAAGCTACGTTAGCTTCATAGTTTAGCTCACTGCTAGCTGATATTAACTACCGGTAAGCTTCATTTCAGTTGTGATTAATTGAAAAGACAAAGTAATGTGAGGAATAGTTTGTGAATGTGGCAGAGTAATCCCGCCTCCATTGTGAGGGAGACCTTTTTGACCGTGTACTCATCCTCAGCTGTGTTAATACAATATACATTTATTAATGTACATTATGAAACAAGCCTACAGTCATAGATAGTCTTTCTGTAGGCGCAAAAAGCAGCTAGGGATGTAACGATAAGGGCAATATTGTGATATTAAAACTGCCACAATATCGTCGTCATGTTCACAATATTTAAAAGGAACACATCTGTTAAAAAAGTCAGGTTGATTTTCATTTGTGCACTTCTAGCACCCTATAGTGGCTACTTTATTAGTGCAATTTAACTTTCATTAGAGATGTTTTGGCTTTCTATGTTTAAAATCTATGCTAATTGTCAAATGAAGGGGAACCTAATTTGCTTGTGAAGCGATAAAGGTGTGCTTGCATTAGCAAGTGCCTCAATATTGTAATTAGAGATTGTAGGTGGTTTATATGCATTGCTGTTATGTACAAAAGCACAATATTTTGCTTTTTTTTTTTTTTTTTTAGAAAGAGCGCTTATTTATTTTTTTTAGAATATTGTGATCTTTTTTACCCCCCACAATATCGTGATAAATATCGTATTGTGAGCTTCATATCATGATATCGTATCGTAATGTTTGGATATCTTTACATCCCTAATAGCAGCATACAATAATTTTCAACAAAAATGAGGCTGTTCTGAAATAGTTCCCGTTTCATTCTTCTTCTTTCAAATTTACAGTCTCAAACGAACTAAGTGTGCCGTCTTGTGGTCGATAGTGGAATTCTAGTTAAACTAGTTATAGTTATAGTTAAACTAAAAAAAAAAAAAAAAAAAAAAGACAACTATATAAAAATACAAAAAAATAAAATGGCAACAATAACATTTAAAAATGGTACAATAACGGGGAATAAAGAATATAACAACAAAATAATGGAAAAATAACAAAATAAAAATGAAAAACACAGAACCAGCACCCTGTAATTGGCCAATTTAGATGCGTCCGTTATCACATAGGAAATATTAGTTGAACGGCGTCAAAGTTCAACAACCCCCCTCCCCCCCATTCCTTTTAAACAGTGCACCCTGACCTCTCCATAACTCATACATAAAAACCTTTATGGTATGTGAAATATTCATGGCCCTAATCCCGCATGTTGCTATGCTAATCCTGCCAATGCTGATGAATAAAAAGCAGCAGTGCTGACAACTGGTCGTAGCGGAGGGGGGTTGTGGTTGGGCTTTTTTTAGGGGTGTCACAGTTACACAAGGCTGCCAGAGTGGGGCGCTGTGGTTTCGCGGTTGGAGCGAGGGGGCGCTACGTGTGGGTGGGATTACTGCCACACTTCCTTTGTTGCCCCTGGCAACCTTGATTAAGGAGCTAGTCGTTAATACAATTGCTTTTGTCATGATTGACTTTTCTTCTGCCCACCGCAAGTGAACATACACACACGTACACACATCATTGTTTGAAGGGTTTCGAGCTGGGGGTTTTAAGACAAGGATTTCAAGACCGTGCTAAGGTTTCAAGTTAGGGATTCAACTTGAGCTTTCAAATCAGTGTTAGGGTTTTCCAATTAGGGTTTCAATAAAGTGATAGGGTTTCAAGTTATGGTCAGGGTTTTAAAGTTAGTGTTTTAAGACAGGGTTAGTATTTCAAACTAAGTTTTTTATTTTTATTTTATTTTTATTTTATTTTTATTTTTTTATTTTTTTATTTTTTTTTAGGATATGGTCCCAAATCAGGTGTAAGGTTTTAAGAGGAGGTTAGGGTGCTTTTAATTGACATTTCAATACAGTGTTAAAGGTTTCAAGTTAGACTTGAAACCACAATTTGAAGACCTACACCTGACATTAAACCCTAAATTAGGGTTTAAAGTTAGGGTTTCAAGACACATTTATGGTTTCAAAGTAGGGTTTTAAGTCAGGGTTAGTTTTTCAAGTGAGTGATGGGGTTTCAATTTATGGTTCCAAAGTTTCAAGATGGTATTTCAAGATGAAGTTTGGGACTCAGATTAGCATTAGCGTGTCAGCTGTCGGTTTTCAAATTGTGGTTTCAAATCTGGGTTAGGGATTGAAATAAAGGTTAGGTCTGAATCAGTGGATGCTGGTGTCTGTGGATCTCACTCTGCTTCATCTATCCTTCCCTCCTTCCTCTTAGTTTTTCTTCTGGTCTCTTGAGATCTCCCTAATCTTTTGGAATTTAGAGGTTTCTCTGGTTGGTGTAAGAGTCTGGTTTTGTAACCATGTGGGTGGCAGGTGGTGTTTAGTCGGTGCTGGATTTTCACTTTGCTTCATCTTTCTTTCCTTTGACCTTTCCTCTGGTCTCTTATGAACTTCACGACTCTGGCGAGACTGAAGTATCCGGTTAAGAAGGGTAATGGGATTTTTATTAGGGTTTAAGTGAACTAATGAGTACACATTTACACAAATTCACACGCATGCGAGCACAGACACGCACACACTTCAGCGTTTTTTTTGTTTGTTTTTTGTTTACCCCGATGTGCTGACGTCATGTTGTGTCTCATCCACAGATCGCCTTCTCGCAGCACAGCAACTTCATGGACCTCGTTCAGTTCTTTGTCACCTTCTTCAGGTCAGCGCACAAGTACACAACACCAGTGTGTCAGTGTTTGTGTGTGTGTGCGTGTGCGCGTGCGTGCGTGCGAAGGGCGTGTGTGCGCGTTGAAGGCTCAGTGGTCCGCGTGGCATCTCTTCAGGAAGTGCTCTAATGTGTTATTGATTTTAAAAATGACTGCCAAAGATTGAGTGTGGAGGCGTGTCCGCTGCGCGCTTGATTGCGTGTGTGTGCGTGCGTGCAGTTGGTCGCTCTACAGACACGCACGCACACGCACACAAGTGATACGGTTTCAAGAGCGGGTTCGGGTCCAAGTTGTAGATTAGTGTTTAAAAATACTGGATGGGGTTTCAAATTTGAGTGCGAACCAAAGTTTAGTGTTTGAAGACAGGGTTAGTGTTTCAAGATGATGTCAGGGTTTCAAATTTGGGTTTCAAGCAAAGATTGGTGTTTCAAATTGAGACAATCAGAATTTAGGGTTTCAAAGGGTGGTCAGAGTTTCAAAGTATGGTTCCAAGACAGGATAAGGGTTTTAAGATGACAATTTAAGGCATTTAAATTTGGGTTTCCAACAAAGATTAGAGTTTCAAATTCAGGTATCAAGCACAATTTAGGGTTTCAAACTAAGGTTAGTGTTCTAAGAGTTTCAAAGTAGGGTTTTAAGCCTGTTTTCGGGGTTTCAAAGTATTGTTTCAAAATGTGTCACAGTTAAGGTATGAAGTTAGAGTTTCAAGCCTGTGTTGGGATCTCAATGTATGAGTTCAAGACAGGGTATTGGTTTCAAATTAAGGTTTCAAGATGACAATTTAAGACTTTTAAATTAGGGTTCCAGACAAAGATTAGGATTTCAAATTTAGGCATCAATCAGAGTTTAGGGTTTCAAAGGAAGGTTAGCGTTTCAAAGTATGGTTTCACGACAGGATCAGGGTTTCAAGATGACAATTTAAGGCTTTTAAATTTGGGTTTCCAACAAAAATTACGTTTTGGAATTCAGGTATCAAGCACAGTTTACGGTTTCAAAATAAGGTTAGTGTTCTAAGTTGGTGTTTCAAAGTAGGGTTCAAAGCCTGTTTTCGGGGGTTTCAAAATGTGTCACAGTTGGGGTATGAACTGAAGTTAGAGTTTCAAGCCTGTGTTGGGATTTACAGGGTAGGGGTTTCAAATTCATGTTTCAAGATGACAATTTAAGACCTTTAAATTAGGGTTCCATACAAAGATTAGGGTTTCAAATTTAGGCATCAATCAGAATTTAGGGTTTCAAAGGAAGGTTAGATTTTCAAACTATGGTTTCAAGACACAGGATCCGGGTTTCAAGATTTAAGGCTTTTAAATTGGGGTTTCAAACAAAGATTATGGTTTCGAATTCAGGCATCAAGCAAAATTTAGGGTTTCCAAACTAAGGTTAGTGTTCTAAGTTAAAATTTCAAAGTAGGGTATAAAGCCTGTTTTCGGGGTTTCAAAGTTGTGTTTCAAAATGTCACGGTTGGGGTATGAAGTTAGGGTTTCAAGCCATTGTTAGGATGCTAAAGTATAATTTCAAAACAGGGTTAGGGGTTTCAAATTAAGGTTTCAAGATGACGATTTAAGACTTTTAGATTAGGGTTTTAAGATTAGGATTTCAAATTTAAGCATCAAGCACAGTTTTGGGTTTCAAACTAGGGTTAATGATTGAAGTTAAAGTTTCAAAGTAGGGTGTCAAGCTTGTTTGCATGTTTTTCAATCTATGGATTCAAAATGGGGTAAGTGTTTCAGTATTGTGTTTCAAGAGTGGTTTAGACTTTGGCGTCAGGGTTTTAAAAGCCTGTGTTTAGGGTGTCAAGTTGGGTTTGAAAGTGCGTTTTACAGCCAGCGTGGGTGCTTGTCGCGTCGTAATTAGCAGTCAGGTGAAGTGTGAGGCTTTTTGCCTTTGCTCCTCCTGCTGTGTTTATTCCTTCAGTTCAAACTTTATCCTGCGGTGAGACCTGATGTTCCAGAAAATTCACATTTTCTTCTTCCCCTGAGAGTGAAACTTGTCGTGGCGCACTGCGGCTGCCATTAAAAAAAAAAAAAAAAAAAAAAAAAAAGGAAAAAGGTGCGCTTGGTTCCGGGAGACTCGGTGCGGGTATTTTTAGCATGGCGTCGTCCCGGTGGGAAGCCCAGTGCCGCTCTTTGTTTTTTTTTTTTTTTTTTTTTTTTGTGCATGCGTACACACATGCATCTTTAACACACTACACTAAACTACATTACACACAGTCGCTGTTTGAAAACAAATCGAGTTGTGTCCCGCAAACACAATTATGAACATGTCATTTACCTGAAAGCAATGGCTCAGATAGCGTTAAATGAATTCCGACTCTTTCTACTCATCAAAAAATATAAGCTAGCATGTCAGAAACCTGCACCAAGTTGAAAACACATCAGCGTTTGGATCATTTGCAGGTTTGAGGTTTTGTCACTATTAACCGACGTACGTGTTGTCTGAGCGAGTCTCCAAATAAATGACCTAATGCGTGACTTTGCACAAACGTCAACGAATATTTAATATTCTACAAAAGTATACCTTTTTTGTAAACATCAAATGCAATTTAGTCATCACTGAACTCACAATCAACAAATCTTGACTATTTAGTCTTCAAAGAATGCATGACATCGGAATATTTCACACGCCAAAAAAATAGCGTAATCAGTATTTATTAGGGATGTAACGATATCCAGACATCACAGTAAGATATCACGATATGAAGGTCATGATACAGTAATTATCACAATATTGTAGGGAGGTTGGCGATACAAAAAGGTCAAAATTTGGTAAAAAAATTAGCTCAGCCTAAAAAAAAAACACACACACAATATTGTGTTTTTGTACATTACTGCAATTAAAAATCTGAAAATATTACATATAAAATATATATAAATATAATATATATATTGAGGCACTTGCTAATGCAAACACATGGAGCTCCTCCACATATTGACTCTGTTCACAAGCAAATTACGTTCCCCTTCATTTGACCATTAGCGTGGATTTGAAACATAGAAGGGCCAAAACATGCCTTGTGAAAATTAAACGGCACTAAAAAAACAAAAACAAAAAAAAACAGTCACCAGAGGGTGCTAGAACGGCACAAATGGAAATCAACCCGATTTTTTTTTTAATCTTTTTTTTTTTTTTTTTTTTTAACATATGCGCTGCTTTTAATATCGTAACATGACAACGACGATATCCTGTGTGGTAGTTTTAATATTGCGATGTTGCCGTTATCGTTACATCCCTAGTATTTATTTTTCAATACTTTAAACAATTTTACGGACAACGAACCAGAAAAAAAAGAGAGAGATGATTTGTAGAACTTATGCATTAAAGTTTGAAGCAAACGTGCATATTCCAAAAACAAAAAACAAAAACGCGTGCTAGTTTCTGGTTGAAAGCGGAAAAGTTAAGCTTTCATTAAACTTGACAGGTATTTTCACGTTTACGTCTTTTCATATTCAGTGAAGGCGATTGAGCTTTCTATGGACAGAATGTACACATTTTCATAAATGTCGAACAACAAAACTAACGCACGCATGTTTGTAAACATTGAAACTGATTTACTTTTATATTGCTTCAGTGTCCTGCAAACATAACGGATGAGTTTTCATAAACATTCCAACTGTAATTTAGTCTGCAGTGGACCGAATGTTTTGTAACTTTTTACTTAATGTTTGGAAATTTAGTGTAACGTGTTTTCATAAGCATCAACGGAGATCGTCTCAACGGGCCTAATGTACAGACTTTGTAAACTCGACAATTTTCAAAAGTTTTCAGTTAACCTAATGTTTCATCAACATCAAAACCAATTTCGGCGTGTATTTGTCAACAGAGTATTTGCTATTCTGCAAACCAAACCTACACGTTTTTATAAACAAATGCTTTCAACTTACTTGACCATGGTTCTTTCCCCTCTAAAGTAATTTCTCTTCAAGAAAAAGTTTTCTTTTCTTTTTTTTAATATAAACTCAGATGGCAGTTGGCGGGTCGGCAAAGCCCCTCCCGTCCTGTCAGGTGTCACGCTGGCGCTAGGCTAATTAGCGGCGCGAGAGGGCGCTTAGAGGAGAAGCTGTCCAAGGTAAACAGCAGCTTGAAGATGCACCGTTTAAACACTTTGCGACAGGCAGCCAGGCGGCATTCGCTTCATTTTGGTACTTGGGCCTTCAGTGTGTGCGCGTGTGTGTGCGTGTGTGTGTGTGTGGGGGTGTGTGTGTGTGTGTGTGTGGGTGTGTGGGTGTGTGGGTGTGTGTGTGTAGGGGGGTTAATCTATCTCTTAATGCTATCACCGTCATGTTGCAGTTATAGAAACCAAACATAAATATACAAAAAAACGCAATATGAGAGTGAACACAGCTATTGCAGCACAATTAATGTGTGGGAAATAACATGATAAAAACACACACATTTATAAAAAAAAAAAAAAAAAAAAAAAAAAACCTCAGCAAACCGCCACATAACACACAAATTCAGACTTTTTGGAGTAACTTATCACTGGTTATTCGATGAAAAACTTGCACAAAAAGCTAGCTGTTTTTGTGCCTTGGCCAGAGCTTTGTCTAATAGGGGGAAAAAAACACGGTGCTTTGCTGCCATCTTGTGGCATCCAATGGGATTTACAAGCCTTTTTGTGTGGGCTTCAATTACTCACCGAATATCAGTATTGAGAATGGCTGGGAGAGAGATTCCGTTTATATGGACATATGCGTTTTGCTAATCAGTTTTGCTCTGACCAACCAATCAGAGGATGGAAAAATGCTAACGCTGTTTTGGACCATCTCGCTGGTCTTATCATCTTTCAAATGTAATCATTTAAAGAAATAGTTCCTTTGAAAATACAGTGTAAACTGTAGAATAGGAATACATAAATATATTTTATTTTGCTAGCAAATCACTGTGCAGCATACCGCATACAGATGGGTAAAAAAAAAAAAAAAATGGCTGACCTTATCGTGAAGTCTTGCAGTAAGGCATTACAGTCTCGCATTAGAGACAGCTAGAGCAGTACACTACGTGTATTTCTCATAAGTTTGACTTTTTTTTTCTCGCAAATTTGCCACTTTATAAAGTCACAAATTTGCCACTTTATAGATTTGCAAATTTGCCACTTATAAAGTGGCAAATTTACGAGATTTTTTTCTCACAAATTTGTCACTTTATAAAATTGCAAATTTACGATTTTTTTTCTTGCAAATTTGTCACTTTATAGACTTGCAGATTGACCACTTTATAAACTTGCAAATTTACCACTTTATAAAATCACAAATTTGTAATTTCTCTCGCAAATTTGCCCCTTTATGAAGTTGCAAATTTGCCACTTTATTGACTTGCAAATTTGCCACTTTATAAAATTGAAAATGTATGATTTTTTTTTTCCCCCGCAAGTTTACCACTAAGTCAAAAATTTGCCTCTTTATAGACTTGCAAATTTGCCCGGTTATTAAATTTGCAAATTTGCCATGAGGTTTTTTTTTTCTCTCAAATTTGCCACTTTATGAAATCACAAATTTGAGTTTTTTTCTCACAAATTTGCAACTTTATAAAATCGCAAATTTGCCATTTTATAAACTTGCAAATATGCCACTTTATTAAGTGGTAAATTTTCGAGTTTTTTATCTCACAAATTTGCCACTTTATAAAATCGCAAATTTGCCACTTTATCAAATTGAAACTTTACGATTTTTTTTTTCTCACAAATTTGCCACTTTATAAAGTCGCGAATTTGCTACTTTATAGACTTGGAAATTTGCCACTTTATAAAGTGGCAAATTTAGGATTTCTCGCAATATTGCCCCCACCCTCTAAAAAATATTTAGACATGGCCCTATTACGCCGTCGTAACAGTGTTAGCTTAGTAACATTATCTCTAGCAATTTCCTGTTTCTTCGAAGTTATTCTGAGTACTAATTAAGAGCAAAACCCAGCGATTTCTTATAACTTACTTGCAATGAGTGACGCACAGAGCCGATGAATACAGCGCAAGAAGCACAACAGATTCTTCCGCCTGTCAAGTCCAAGACCTTCCTAACACTCTCACTAGCGTTTTTTTTTTCTTTTTTTCTCAGGAGTTCTTCACAGGGCTAATTAAAAGCATAAAGCAAAGATACAGTAGTGAACTTTCCCTGAGCTAAGCACAGTGTGAGCGGAAGCACAACTGATGCTTGCCAAAACAGATCACAAATAGAAAAAAAAAGTGCGTCAATCACGTTTGTCTTTCTTTGAAAACGTTGTTCCTAACCTGATTTGTTTGCAAATCCGGGCTTTGCGTAATTTCACGTTCAACTGTATAACTGAAGTTGGATCGGACAGCAAAGGCAGATTAGATTGACATGGCAACACAGAATCTGAAATCTGATTGGACAAAAAAAAAAGAAAAGAAAAAAAAAAAAAAAAAAAGAATCAATGTATCCAAGAGAAACGACTGTTGGGAATAAATAGTACACCTTCCTGAAACAAATATTAGGATTTAGCTTATAAAAGTATGTCAGTGCTTCTTTTTAAGACTGGCAGAGAACGTCGTGCTGACCCCGCCCACCCACTATTTGATCTTAGTTGGGCCGGATTTTCGCTATTCCGCTCTCGCCGCCGTGTTGCCGTTTGCCCCGTGGCTGTTTTTCCTGCTCGTCCCGACAGGCTTCTCTCTCTCTCTCTCTCTCTCTCTCTCTCTCTCTCTCTCTCTCTCTCTCTCTCTCTCTCTCGCTCTCTCTCTCTCTCTCTCTCTCTTTCGCTCTTTCTCTCTCTCTCTCTCTCTCTCTCTCTTTCGCTCTTCTCTCTCTCTCTCTCTCTCTCTCTCTCTCTCTCTCTCTCTCTCTCGCTCTCTCTCTCTCTCTCTCTCTCTCTCTTCGCTCTTTCTCTCTCTCTCTCTCTCTCTCTCTCTCTTTCGCTCTTTCTCTCTCTCTCTCTCTCTCTCTCTCTCTCTTTCGCTCTTTCTGGCCCTCGTCCATTCTGCTGGGGAACAAGCACACTTGGAATCCCCCCAAGCTTAAGAAGGAACGAACCCACCACCAACAACATATGTTTTCACAAACATCAAAGAACATTTCAAGAATCAATTTTTTGTGAACATGTTTTTTTAACATCAAACACCATTTAATCTTTAGTGTAACAAATGTATGTTGCCGTAAACGACAAAGGCGATGTTATTCTTGAATTTATCGTCACAATGTGTTTTTGAAAACATCAAAGACGATGATTTGTGCAATTTGTAAACGTCAAACTTGCGATTTCATGCACAAAGATGATTCCACTGCAGTTGAGCCAATTTCCAGGTTTTCGTCAACAGCTAAGATCACTTACTATCTTTTATGAACCTGTCATAAATTGAGAATAAAACTCAGACTATTTAATGTACAATGAGCCTAATTTGTGTGTGTGTTTTTTTTTAACATTTAACAGGATTATGTCTACTGAACATAGTGTGCGTTTTTTGTTTTTTGTTTTTCTCCATGAATCAACAACTTGAATTTATTATTAGTTTTTGTAATTAAAAAAAAGAACTAAATTTCTAGCCCTCTGGTGGCAATTAAAAAAAAAAAAAATGCGTTTAAAATCTACACTAATTGTCAGGTGAAGGGGAACATAATATGCCTGTGAACCGACTCGATTCTATATGTGGAGGAACTCAATGTGTGCGTTCAATTAACAAGTAAGCGTCTCAATATTAAAGGGATACTTCACTTATTTAGCCCATTATAGCAAAAAGTTAATATTTTGTCTATAAGGAATTTGATACTTTCATTATTTTTCATGTCCAAATAGTACCTTTAAAGACACATTTTGGAACTTGCTGTCGACTGAAAATGACATCACAAGGGCGCAGGTAACCAATCACAGCTCACCTGTTTTCTAGGTGTGGTCATGTGACATTCACAAGCTGAGCTGTGATTGGTTACCTGAGCCCTTGTGATGTCATTTTCAATCGACAGCAAGTTGCAAAATATGTTTTTAAAGGTACTAATTGTACATGAAAAATAATGAAAATATCAAATTTATTCTAGGCAAAACATTGTTTGACTGCCAAAAATGGCTGAATAAGTAACGTATCCCTTTAAATATTAGAGATTGTAGGTGGTTCGTATGCATTGCTGTTTTGTACAAAAGCACAGTAATGTGATTCTTTTTTTTTTTTTTTTTTTTTTTTACAATATTGTGTCCTTTTTTAAATATCGGCAAACTCCCAACAATACCGTGATAATTATCGTATCGTGAGCTTCATATCCTGATAATATCGTATTGTGATGTTTGGATATCGTTACATCCCTACTTATGGTCCAAAAAAAATAGGGTCCATGTTTTATACAATATTAATAAACATGAACGCGTCTCATTGTCTTTCGCGAGCACATCAAAGGTGTTTTTTTTCTTTTCTTTTTTTTCTTTGAACCCTATGTACGCATTTTTGCTAACATTTTTCTGAGGGTGTTGCTGTGCGTACGTGTTTATTTATTTTTTATTCCTGCCGATGCATCCAAATGAATCAGGGAAAGGTCATTTTTTTTCTCCCTCGCTGAAATTGTAAAAGGTGCGAGCCAGAACGGCGCGGCGGGAACTGGTGACAGGACATGATCAAAAAAGGCGTGACGCTCGCCCAATGAGCTTTTGGATCGCCATGAGATGTCGTCGCTTCTGATGTGTTTGAACGCACGCACGCGCACGCACACTTCTGATGTGTCATAACTGAGTGAATTTATGTGTACAATAAAGTTTAAAGGTAGTATCATCAAAATGGAAATGTATCAAGGTCTTTTGGGTATTGGACATGGTGGCCTTAGACACTTTGAGCGTGTATGTGTGTGCGTGTTGTTGACACAGAAGGTGACATGATGCGTCGTCATCACCTGTCAGACCTCCTCGGGGGGATTTTGTGTAAAAGTGCAAAACGATGTTTTTTTTTCCTTTTAAGTGCCTGATGTTTGACACATTTGTCTGCTTCGCCCTAGAGTCAGCTCGACAACAAGTGACATCATCATTGTGAATATGTTTTTGCATATCGAATATGAGTTAAAATGAGCTTCTTTTTTTTTTAAAGGATAAGTGGTACAGATAATGGATGGATTGATTTATTTTTGCATTAAATCTAAATATGTTTGTGTATTATTTAGTATTGTTTTATTTATTTTAATCAGGATTTTTATTTTCATTTTTTTGTGTATTTTTTTAACTCATTCAAACCCAAAAACGTCTAAATAAGTTTTTTAATACTTTGTGCTTTTTGTGTTTTTCTTATGCAAGAGCATACAGAAGGCTTTGATGCAGCTTCTGACATGACGAAGTGTCTTATAATGGCCGTTATTACAAAAAACGGACAGCAGGTGGCAGCAGAGTATAAGAGATAAGCCAGCCATGTTGCAACATGCTCCTTTTGACAGTTTTTTTTCACCAGGAATGTGATTATCGATGAAACTTAGCTATATTCTAATGCCAATTGCTATTCTTTTTTCCTGGTGAAAGAGGAGACTCTAATCTTTCTTTTGGTAGGTCCCATGTTTTTATAGCAATAGAACATGATATTCTGTGGGCCTTGCAAAAACAGTCAAAATCCAGTAAAACAGCTGGGAGCGAAGGGGGTTGCTTCAGTCGAAAATGGCTGCTGGTATTTTTAAGATTTTGTTTTATTTCCTTTTTATAACTGTGCATATTATGTATAACTTAGTAGTAGTGGTAGTTTACATAGATTATTATTTTCAGTTATTTAATATGGATTTATTTTATCCAGAACTTTAATTAATTTATGTAACGGCAATTTATTTCTATATTTTACTATCATTTAATTAATTCTGTATTTGCTTTTTAATTGGTTATACTTTGAAAATGTTATTTGATGTATTTGACTTACATATTTGTTAGTTTTTTAATTTGGTTTTCATGTATCAGTTTATTTTAATGTTATGGTTTTAAAAAATTATTTTTTTATAATTTGCAACTATTAATTTCAATGTTTTGTTTGTTCATTATTTTTTGAATTCGCAATTATTAATTTCAATGTTATGTTTTAAAAAAAAACATTCTTTTTTCTTTTTTTTTAATTCGTAACCAACATGGATTTATTCCATGCATTGTATATATTAGAGTTTATTTTATGTTATCCGCTTCATTTCCATTTGAAGCAACTTCTCTTCTGCCTTCCGTTTGGCTGAAACGGGCTTATGTTGTTGCTATAGGTCGCTTGCACATCGTAATGCATCATGGGAGTTTTTCCTTCGGGCGCCATATTGGGTGTCCGCCGGTTCACAATGTACACTCGCGAGTTACACGGTAGAGCTTATCAACCTGATGTAATTTTCGCAGTATTTTCACGATTTACCGGAAGATCAAAAACAACGATACAGGCAGAAGGTGTCTCTGTGTGGCGGGATTGATCCTAATTACGTCCTGACCAAGGGTGATTTTTTTTTTGACGGAGAAAGCTTGCTGGCCAAATGTGACTTCTCTGGACATTTTTCACTACCTCGTGTTGACAACATGCTCCATAACACGCCAACAAATCCCTGGAGGCTTACAATTATTTTGTAAGCGGGTGGATACAGAGTGTAAACTTTAACATCGCATCAGAAGAAACTGTTGCACGTAAGTAAACCACATGGTGTTGGTAATTCTGCACACAAAAATGTTGATTTGTTCTCAGGCTTCCTGTTATCATTGTGTTTACATGCACAGCTAGGTTTACCTGATGTGGTTTTTCTAACAATTTTATAACAGGCAAATATGGCAGAGCGTATAAGAATAAAAAGTAACTATGCACAGCCTCCCCGTGGCTTAATTAAATTTAATGCTACCCTTTCACTAGTTACATGTTACTTAATCAACTTATTCTAAATGGTTAAGGTTAACCACTCTCAGAGGACGTATTTTTAGTTTCAGTTTTCAGTACAATAAAACGTGTTCATGGTAACTACTGAGCATACTGACAGCTTTTCTTATGATCTCACGGTTAAGGAGGCTGTCACAACACCCAATTTCTGTCTGGTGCCAGATGGCAACAATTCCCATCACTTGTCACGACAACACCAATAGTATTACCAGGTATGTATGGCTTTACTTTTTGTAGTTTCTTATTTAATTCTATGTTTCATATTTTCATTACAATGTTTGTAATATTTTCAGATTCAGGCACAGATGAGTTTAACTGGACGGACTTCTGCGACTTTGTGGTGTGGACAAAGTGTGATTGAGCAAGTCCACCCAGATCGCTCGTTTTGGCCAGCTGGAAAAGCCAGAGTTTTTTTTCTCCCAAAGTCCCCTCCTTACCTGAACTGCTCGGGAGAGCATTTACTAGATCAGCAGTGGACTTCCAGTGTTCCTGCTCAGCCGCTGTCACCTACCACTTGCTCATGTACTTCAAAGATGCGGAATAAAGTAGTTTTTTGTGTTGCAGCAGATTGTAAAATCAAATGATATCACTTGAAGTGTGCCAATCTAGACTGCCAAAAGGACAGTGGTTTTGTGACAAGTGTGAAACAAGGATTATTGGGAAAACTGTAACACAGTACTGGTACTTGTCTTACATTAAACAAATTTAAAAGAGAGCAACTTTTTCCTCTGTACATAGCATAATGAAAGTCATTGCGTACCCCATCAACATTACATCATACCGTCATCTCAGGATGGTAGGCACCTGTGCTAAAATAAACTACATTAACAGTTCAATTTTTAACCCTGAAATTACTACATCTAATCATTATTCACTTCATTTTTTGTGCTTTTAGAAATAATAGAGATTTATGCCATTACTTTAAGAGGGACCATATTGCACATTGAGTCAAATCCTGTCATTTGTATTATGTATAGCTTTGTAAACAAACCCAACAATAGAATTTGTATAAACGCTGCCTTTATTAGCGCCAAACAAACAGTCGCATGTTGTCCTCCTCCAATGCTTTGATGCTCGCCTTCGTTACCATCATGTCATTGGCAATCAAGTCGGTGTGGCATGAGATCCCTAAAGAAAAAAATAAAGAAAAAAAAATCACAAAAAAATACGGTACCAGTAATAGGTTTAATATAGTAAAGTAGTATAGTTTTTTTGTCAGTGTAAAAGAAATGTACACATTTTGTTGCATTTTTTAATGTATGAACATTGCTACAGGCAAATACTTATTTCTATAAACACTTCCAAATGTCTCTAAAATATAAGGTGCGTGTACACACACAAACAAACACATACATTCACTCATGCATACAATATATCATGTAATGAATTCTGAGTGGCATACCAGAGTCAATGATGTCAGCAGTACTTGAGGGTACAGGTTACTGGAGCCATCTGGCTGCATAACTGCAACAATCTCTGCCACTTCGAGTCGTCTTTTCTTTGCTTGTCTCTCCTGTGCACGTTCATATCTTGGCACCGACTGGGCTGAGACATAGATGTTGTAACTTGGGACCCAACTTTAATGTTGGAGCCCAGTCGGGATGATTGGACAGAAAAACGGGCGCAGGGCGACCTGTTAAAATAAACAAATATATAAACAAATAAAATATGGAAAGACTGGTTATTTTACCGCAGTAGGGTGGCCGTGAATAAGTTCTTTAGCATGATGTGTCGGCTACCGGGGCTCTGTTTTCTTGCATCAGCCCCTTCTGTCTCTTTTTTTTCCAAGTTTACATTTTGCCACCAAAAAACATGTTATCGGCATTAAAAGCCCAAGACTAATCAATCCAATTTCAGCAGTAAACACTTTGCACTAGCACTACTTGGGTGAAAATATTCGATGTTAGCTTTCGGCTAACGTCCGCTAGCCAGCTTGTACTACCGAACTTGCTTGCTCATGAATCCAAAACATAAGCAACTTGCCCATATATGGGCGGTCGAAACGTTATTAATCCTCATGCATTAAATAAAGGTAAACAAGCTTACCGCTCACAAAGTGATCGCTGCACACACGAGCCCAAAGTAACGACTTCCCTCCGGAGTCCGCACTCCTCTGTCTCCAGGCCCTGGTTCCTAATTATTTTCGGAATTCGGAAAAAAGACCGACCATTTTCCCCCTTGGCTTTGTTCGAACAGCCAACGATACAGCAACAATGTACCATTTTAAACGCAGAAAACAAACGTGATAGATACGTGTTAGACCGAATCGCTACGTAAATGGAGGCCACCCAGCATGGCGACTACGAGAAATCCGAGGCGGAAGTGACGACATGTGCAAGCGACCTATAGCGCCACCTGCAGCTTCGGTCTGTCTGCACATGTTCGTTCGCCTTCACGTTTGTGACCTCACTTCCTGTGTGTCCGCAGCTGCTTCCTGTCTCTGCTGCTGGTGGCTGCCGTGGTTTGGAAGATCAAGCAGAGCTGCTGGGCGTCACGCAGACGAGAGGTAAATTGTCCTGCAGGACGCAAGCTGCCATCGTTTTTACTGTCCAAGTGCCGCGTGGCAGGGTGAAAAAAAGATTTATCATTATGGTTTCTATTTTTTTATTTTTTATTTTTTTTTTGTCATTGACGATCTATTTTATGTAGTTGCAAACATCCAGCACCATTTTGTTTTTGTTTTTTTATTTGGTCTAGTGTGCTGGCTCTGTCCCAATACTTTTGTCCACACATTGCCATTTTCATTGCAAACATTTGTGCTGTTTTTGTTTTTTGAGTACTGCATTTTCTCGAGAGGATTGCACACAGCGTGTCGTGAACTCGATTTGTTTGCGCGCTACGTGGTGTGGTGTGGAGAGCCTCTCAGAGGTCACCTTCCTATCTCTGCACCTCGCCTCTCACCGTCGCCCTCTCACCCATCGAGACCTCGTTCACCATAACCTGCGCAAAAATAAAAGTTGGACTCCGGCTGTTTGTCGATGTGCCACAATTTGAAAACATTTCCCAGCTTCCAAATTATAGTCATCATAATAATATCGAAACCAACAACTCTACTAGATTCATTTTTGAAGTGCGTAGACTAAAATTCAACACAAAACGAAGCAGTGTACATCTTGTGTATGTAAAACAACCAAACAACTTTCTTAATGCTAACACATAATGGAAAATGCCACTGAAGTGCTAATGATTAGCATGAATAGTAATCAATATATATATATATATATATTTTTTTTTTTACGAGGCTGGAAAGGGATTAATGGCAACATTTTGAATACTTTTTCTTCCACATAATTACATTTTTACTTGACGAGCATTTGTATCCACTTTCCTGCTAGGTCTTTGATGTGGCATGACGCGTGTTAGCTTGACGCGCGTTTTTTTTTTTTTTTTTTTTTGTCTCTCGTGACTCCCATCATGCATCTTAATCCCGCTGATCTCGTTCCCTTAGTTTATGTAGCATATTAGCATTTGGACACGTTCCAGTGTTGTGACAAAATTTTAAAAGATTTCCCAGCTTCCAAATTACAGTCATCATAATAATAATAATAATGAAACCAACATCTCTACTAGATTCATTTTTGAAGTGAGTAGACTAAAATTCAACATAAAACGAAGAAGTACATCTTGTGTATGTAAAACAAACAACCAAACAACTTTGCCTTAAAATGCCTCTGCTAGCTCAATGCTAACACAATGGAAACCGCCGCTGAAGTGCTAATGATTAGCATGAATAGTAATCAATTTTTTTAGGGGGCTGGAAATGGATTCCACATTACATTACATTTTTACTTGACGAGCATTTTCAGTCCATTTTCATCCACTTTTCCCGCTTTGACTTTGACGTGTCTGTTAGCATGACGCATGTTAGCTTGACGCGTGTGTGAACGCGTGTTTTTTTGTCTCTCACGGCTCCCATGATGCATCTTAATCCCGCTGATCTCGCTCCCTTAGTTTATGTAGCATATCATTAGCATTTGGACACATTCCAGCGGCTCGTACGTGTAGCTTGTAATCCGCCGTTCCGTCACCCCCGGGTGACCCCTCGCAACATCCATCATCTTGGCTGGGTTCCTTACAGCAAGGGGATTTATGACCTCATTCTATCCCATTTTAGTTTCGCACTGAAGATGAGAAAGAACCGTGAGCATGCAGAGTCAGTTTTGTGACAGGTTTTTTTATGTTTAGCAAAGTTAGCATGTTGGCCAGTGTGTCAGTGTGAACATGGCACGTGAACATGTTTTGTCGATAACCGCTCGCCGGCCTCCTGCTTCATTAAACTTATCAGCAGCCATCATTCACTCTTCCAAAAGTCCCTGGTCCTCTAGACCGGATGACATCCCCCCCCCCAACCTCCACGACGCTAGCAGATAAGCTAACTGCTAGCGTCGACATGCAGGAAAGTCTTATCAGTTTTTGACTGGCAGGCAGGCAGGCAGGCTGAGATTCAATTAAGAACCACAAAAAAAAAACACTTAAGGAAAGAGGAAGTATATTTCAGTGCAGGTCTGGATAAATGTACGCTCACCCAGCACTTGATAAATTTTTTTAGTGGCTTTTTCTCTGAGCACGGGCACTGTTGAATTCAGTTCCAGAGCCAAAAGACAAGGCAAGCGCCTGGGCCCGCCCGTCCATCCGGCCTATTATCATTATTATTGGAACTGGAAATGTAGTTTGGCTAATTTCCATTGCAGGAAAAGTAGGAACTTTTGGAAGACCATTGGATGCTGGACCAGACGAACTAGGGTACTAATTTAGTTGGCTCCTTTAGTTATTGGGGCCTAAAAGAAGGCTCTGCTGAGGGGGTTGATACATTTCGAAAGGTCCAGAGTCCTTTATGATTGCACAGAACATGACGTTTTAATTCCAGGAACTAGTATACCCGTACGAAGAAATAAAAACTCTTCAAACTTTAGCACGAGCTCTACGTACAAATGCGTCCTGGCTTATTTCAACTGTGGGAACCGTACCCCAGAACAGGGAACTTTTGAGGACCATTGTGCGTTCGGGCCATGGGAACTACAGTATTGTTTACATATTGAACACAATATTAATTGACTTCTATTTCCTGTTCTTGTTTTAATTTTGAGCGGCTATAACATCACCTACGTTAATTGTTTACATTAGCGAAGAGCGGCTAACCGGAGAATTCCTCCTGTCGCCATAGCAACTGCTGAGGGAGATGCAGCAGATGGCCAGCCGACCTTTCGCCACCATCAACGTCGCCTTGGAGACGGACGAGGAGCCGCCGGACCTGATTGGAGGAAACGTCAAGGTGAGCTCTTGACGATTAGATTGTAACCAAGCGTTTATTTGTATTGTGCGCCGTTTCTTTCATGATGCTTATGAGCCTGAAGGCGAAGAAGTGTAAACTAATGTCGTTTGTTTGCGATGACTTTGTGTAACGAGATGTCAATGCGAGTTCATCCAAAAAGAGGCGGTGTGGCGTCAAAACAAACAAGTCAAGAAAAAAGCAATGATGTTGCTGTTTGTTTGCGGCTTCCCTTTCGCGATACAAAGCAAGCAAGCAAAAAAAAAAAAAAAAAAGTCCCGTAGCAGATGTTGTTTGTTGAAGAAGTGGAGAAAGTTGGATTGTCCAGGGAATTTTGCTGAACAGAGAACGGACGGAAAAGCCAGTTTGCCGAAGCGGGAGCGTCGATGTAGAGCAGATCGGGTGAGGAAACGATAGAATTGAGTCGAATTAGCGCGGCCACTTGAAGTTAACTGGTGCAGAGCCACGAAAAAGTATCAAGTCGTCTTTATTTATTTCGCGCTTTCAAACAAGATCAGGAAGCAATGACTGAAAGGACACAGGGCATCTGCCACTAAAACCAGTTTGACAACATGACATTTTGGTGGAGACATTAATCATCAGTAGACCCACAAAAAAAAAAAGTCTCAAGAACACATATCTGCTAAGTCTGCCATTTCAGCAACGTGAAACTTGGTAGACATCTCTAGACCCACAAAAAAAAAAAAAAAAAAAAAAAAATCTTCAGAAGACATGCCTCAAAAGACATAGGAAGTCTGCACTTTTAGTGTGAAGCAGCCATTTTTGGCTTGATAGCAATAATTCAGCCTTCCAAGCTGGTTTGAATTTGGTAGGCATGTCCATCATGAGTTAACCCAAAAAAAAAAAAAAACATGCTTGAAAGGACACGAGGCCTGCCATTTTAGTTTGAAGCAGCCATTTTGTCTCAGTGAATTTTACTCCACTAAAATTAGCCCCCAAGCTAAGGTTCATTATTTTATTTTATTATTTTTTTTAAATTTAGCCCACAAAACTGGCTTGACTAAGCAACATGAAATTCAATAGGAATGTCCATTATGAGGAGAGCCACAAAAACACGTTGATGAAGCTGTGCCCGAAAATACATAGGTCTGCCATTTTGGTGGCCTTTTTTAATATGTAGAGGCCTGAACAATTTCAATTTAGCATTTCAAAAATTCAGCCCCTCAAACCAGTAATTGCAACATAACATTTGGTAGGCTTGTCTATCATGGATAGACCCACAAAAAAAGTTTCTAGAACTCATGACTAAATATACACAGAGTTGCTAAATTTACTTTGAAGCAGGCATTTTACACCTGTTGTACAGAAGTGAACACACACACACACAAAAAAATCATCCCACAAATCTAGTTTGACTTAGCAACATGAAATTTCTATCCTGAGCACACCCACAAAAAAAAGCCATAAGAAGCCATGTCGGAAAAGTGACATGAAATCTGACATTTTAGTTTGAAACTGAAATGTTTTATCTAGAAATGACCACCAAAAATACAGCGCCCAAAGCCAGTTTCACTTGGCAACATGGACTTTGGTGGGCATGTCCATCATGAGTAGACCCCCCCCCCAAAAAAAAGTCCAAAGACACCCAACCTGAGAAGCCATTTTATTTTCATCATTTGGTTTTGTTTGTATTGTCGCTCAGCCTGTTGTCAGACATGTTGACTTCACATGGTGCTTCCTTCTAATTTACTGACCCTTTACTGATCTTATCATGTCATGTCTGCTCTTCTGTGTGGGCCTTATCTGCACTCTTGCCTGTGTGTGTGTGTGTGTGTGCGTACGCGTGCGTGTTTAACAAGCCCTAAGTCAAAACAGCAGCTCGCTTGCCGCTATCAGCCCGGTCCTCCTCCCTCCTCCTCCGCCGCCTCCTCCATCTGCGCTTTGGCTTTTCTTCTCCCTTCCGCCCGCGCTCTCCTTTTCTTTCTCCCGCTCTCCCGCAAGCCGAGATCCAATTTAGATCCTCCCGTCCGACCGCCCTTCTTCCCCCGCGCATCCGCCTGGGCCGCGCGCCCACCCGTCCATCCGTCCTATCTGCGCGGCAGGCTCAGATTGAGCTTTTCGTGGAGGCTTGCCGGCGTTGTTTTGCCGCTCGTTTATCAGGCGACCGCCGCCGCGCTGGCGTTTTGAAAAGCGACGCCACGCAAAGCCCCGCTCACATTCATTAAAAGTTGTTGGTGTCCTTAAATCGCTGTCCAAAGTGGCGACACAGGCCAGCAAAGCGTTACTCACGGTTGCGAGTGATTGAAAAGAATGTTTGATCAACTGACCAATTGGTGGTTTTCATTGGAATTAAATTGCAAGTTTCTGTTAGCATTACAGTGTCACAACTTCATTTGTTGGGGCAAAACTTTTTTAGTTTTTGTTTTGTGCAAGTATTTTGGCAAATTATAGAGGGTTTTTTTGTCCTTAAATTTAAAACTTTAGATCGTAAAAATATGCGCGAGCTGTGGTGAGAGAAGCAATTAGCAAAAAGTGTTCGATTCAATTTCATGTCATGTGGTATTTTACTCTGGAGATAAATTTGCATTAGCAATTGTTCATTTTTCAATGTCATTTAAGCTTCAAACCATCAAACTTTGTTATTCAACTGTATTTTTACTTATTTGTTGACGTTTCCCTTTAAGACTCTTTGTGAGCATAAACTGAGGGGGGGAAAAAAACATTTTTCAAAGCATTATTTCATTTGCACTTCTGCTTTGACAAAGCTGCCATTGGGTTCAGTGTAACTCATTTTGTTCCCAATAAGGTGTAAATACGTTTTTTTTTATGTTTTAAGTGTCCCAAAGACGTATTTATACGTTTTTTTTTAATTTTTTATTTTTATGCTAGAGCTTACAGAAGGCTTTGATGCAGCCTCTCAACTGCAAAGAACGGTTGCAGAAATGGTAGTTATTACACAAACGGCCAGCAGGTGGCAGCAGAGCAAAGGAGATTAACCAGGGCCATCTAGAAAAAAAGCTAAATTACTTAGAACTTTAAATAGATTAGTGAAAACTGATGAAACTTAGCTCTCATCTAATGCTAATTGCTACAAAACGGAAACAGATAAAAACATACTTTTTTTTCCTGATGAAAGAAGAGACTTTAATCTTTCTTTTGAGAGGTTCCATGTTTTTTTTTAGCAATAGAACACAATATTCTGTGGGCCTTGCAAAATCAGTCAAAATTCAGTAAAACAGCCGGGAGCGAACGGGATTGGTTCTGTGAAAATGGCTGGGAGTGAATGAGTTAACTGTATAATATTAACTTCTCTGTCCTTTGCTAAATTAGCATTAGCGATTAGCATATCTCTGGCAGCCTGTGTAGGCTTCATTTTCCTTTTCCTTTTTTTTTTTGTTTTTTTTTTTTTGTACATTGCGATCAAAAATGAGTTGCAAACAAAACAAAAAAAAAAGAGCTTGAAATGAATATTAGCATATTGTTTATTTCCAAACTCTTTGGCAAGCCGTTTTGGTGTCAAGCCATCACACTGTGGGTCATCAACAGCATTTCCAGTTTGCGTGGGTGAATTTGTGCCTTTTGAAAAGACTGTTATTAGCAATGACTAATGTCCTCATGGTGCTGTTTTAATGATTTAAAAAACATTTTGACAAAAAGTACTGGTTCTAAATGGAAAAAAAGGAGCTTTAAATGAACATTTTACAGAACACTATTTTCAGTGCACCTGTGGCAAACCTGCCAGCGAGTCCAATTAAACGGGCTAGCTAAATTAGCGTTAGCATTTAGCTTTTATTTATTGTTACTTGGTTACGCCTTTTAGGAGCCAAGGTAAGACTTTGTGCTCCTCGACAGCATTTTAGTTGATTTGTGGTTGTGGTGCCCTTTATGATTATTATTATTTTTAACAATGGATTGTGCCTTCAATAATGCCAAGTGTGCATTTTACTTCGGTAAATTAACTCTGTGGAGAGAAACTGGGAAACATTTTTAATCTCTTTGCCAACCCGTTTAGGCTTCATAGCACCAAAAATTGCGATTTAATTGAGCTCTTTATATCAACGTTAACTCAATTAAATTCCACTTAACTAACCCATTTAACAATAAATGAATAACTGATGAATGACCACGTCCTCCCGGCTTTATCTTTTGATCTCTTGTTTTGGGTTAGCCAACGTTGCTAACAGATTCCAATTACAGATTCTAATTGCTTCTGGCTAAACAAGCTAACCATTTTTTGTTTAGTTTTTTTTTCTGATGCTCATTTGTGCGTGTTGACAAACAGAAGCAACTGGAAGTCATTATCGCGCCAAGAGGCCTCGTCGCCATTCCCGATGCTCGTTTCTGAGCGGCTAGCGATGAAAGTGGCGCGGCGTGTGCGAGGTGGGGAAGGGGGGGGGGGGGGGGTCTAATAACTGGAGCTTAATTGAAGTAGGACGCGTTGCTCTGCCTGCGCTGGATAGATAATAAGTCTGCTCGCTGTGTGTGTTGTTGTAGCGGTGAAGGCGATTTGACGGACGCGTGTGCTATAAAAGAGAAGAAGACGAATTTGTTGCGAGAAACACAACATTCGTGCAAGCGCTTTAAAAGAAGCTACAACCGACTGCATGCATGTGTGGGAAAAATGAGCGAATGCGAAAAGCAGACGTCAGACAGAAAGAATGAGGGAGGAAATGAACGAGTGATGGAGTGGATGAGTGACTGGAAATGAGAGCAATAGATGGACGTAGTGAAGGATTAAGTGATTAAGGGCGAAAACCTGTGAGTGAGAATGAATGGGTGAGCGAGTGAAATGGTGAGAGAGGGAGTCATTTATGCCGTTAGTGGAAATGTGAATGGAAAGACGTGACTGGGTGACAGGAAGCAAGTGAATCGGTGAAAAAATAAATGTGTGCCTGAGAGAGTGAGCAAGTTCATAAGTGACAGAGTAAGAGAATAAATAGGGAGTGAGTGAATGTGAACCAGTGAGTGACGGACAGGGAGCAAGTGACTGAGTGAGTGATGAAAAATGAGCTTGAGTAAAAATGAGTGAGTGAATGATCAAAAATGCGTGAGTGATCAAGAGTGCATGAGTGATCAAGTGTGTGAGCGAGCGATCAAAAATGTGTGAGTGATCAAGAGTGAGTGAATGAGGAATCAAAAGTGAGTGAGTGGGCGATCACAAATGAGTGAGCGATCAAGGGTGAGTGATCAAGAATGAGTGAGTGTGTGAGTGATCAAAAGTGAGTTATCGAATGAGTGATTAACAGTGAGTGAGTGATCAAGAGTGATTGAGTGAGCTATCAACAATGAGAGTGACTGAATGAGAGAGTGATCAAGTGAGTAATCGATCAAAAAATGAGTGAGTGATCAAGTGAGTGACCAAGAGTGAGTGAGTGATCAAGAGTGAGCGTTCAAGAGTGAGTGAGTGAGCGATCAAAAATGAGTGAGCGAGTGACAGACGGAGCAAATGAGAAAGTGAATTCGTGAGAGTGATAAAGTTGAATAGTTGAGAGTGAAAGAGTAAATATGGAGTGATTGAATGTGGGGAAAAAAACAGACAGGGATCAAGTGAATAGGTGAAAAGTCAAGTCAAGGTTATTTATATAGCCGTTAATCAGTGATCACGTTTATATTATGTGTGAGAGAAAGTGAGAAGGAGTGATGTGAGTGAGTGTTCAGAGTGAGCAAGTTGATGCGAGTGAAACGGACTGAGAGTGTGAAAAAGAATGAATAAGAAAGTGAGTGCGAATGAGTGTGCGTGCGCGTGCGTGCGTGCGTCTGATAGCTGACAGAGGCTAAACGAGTTCAAATGCAGACAAATGAGATTATGGCCGCAAACGCTCACTGGCTGCAAACACACGCACACACAGTCCGTGCTGACAATGTTCCATTTGAACAATAAATCATGTTGGTGCACTCAGGTCACTGCGCAACAACACATCTACTGCATACTTGTATGAGTCGGATGTGGAAGGAAGGAACAAAATTAAACAGACAAATAAAAGACCAAAAAAAAAAAAAGTATCAACTAATAAAATGGACAAATTCCCAATGGTAAAATAAGAAATAAAAACATATATCATATACGAATGGAAGTCGTTGAATAATTCACACACAACAAGTTGATCCTTTTCTTTATTGCTGCCTTCAGGCAACAATAATAAAACAAACGCACCCAACCAACAACATTTACAACAGTTGCACACTCGCCACAGCTGCTGGTAAAAGAAAACATCCACACAGATTGAATATGTCAAAGTGTGAAATAGGTCAAACTCAGAATAACATTACAGTACCTGCCTGCTACTTTGTGTGTGCGTGCGTGTGCAGAAGTGTGGCTATGTGCGCGTTCTTACTTGAATATTTTTGTTTTTTTGGTTGAGCACAAAAACAGCAAATAATGACTTGTGTAGGAAACAAACATTTACAATAGGAAATGCGCCATAATGTCAGTCTAATTCCAGTATTGTGATTAATATTGCATTTGTGGAATAAGAATGAAGCACATTGATGGCATTATTTTAGGCGGCCGCCCTTTTGTCCTGTAGCGCCCTCTTGCTGTTGACTAAAATTAAAAATTGGATGTTTGAAAAAAAAAAAAAAACAGTGCTAAACCTCTACTAAGTCTTTTCTGTGGAAAAATAAAAATAAAAAATAAAATATATATATAAAAACATTTTTATTGAAAAGGATACTTGACTCATTGAGCCTTTTTCAGCAGTAAAAAGTGAATATTTTGTCTATAATTAATGTGGTAACTTCATTATTTTTTCATGTACGATTAATACCTTTTAAAAAGTAATTTTTCTATTTGCTGTCGACTGATGATGACATCACCTGTGCTGAGGAAGTAGGTAACAACCAATCATGGCTCAGTTTGCTGACCAACCCCAGAAAACAGGTGAGCCATGCTTGATCGTTTCCTACTTCCTCAGCACAGGTGATGTCATCATCAGTTGACAGCAAGAAGAAAAAATCGTTTTTAAAGGTATTAATTGTACATTAATAATAATAAAGTTATGAAATTAATTGTGGACAATTAATTATTATTAACTCGTTATGAATTTTTCATTGCTGAAAATTATTCAATGAGTCAAGTATCGCTTCAAAAAAAGATTGCGTTGTGCTTGACTAACGTCACCTTTTTTGGTGTTTTGTCTCCAGTGCGTCCCCAAGCCGATCGCGTTGGAGCCGTGTCTTGGAAACAAAGCGGCCGTTCTCTCCATCTTTGTTCGTCTACCACGAGGCAGCGGAGGAATCCCGCCGCCGGGACAGTCGGGTAACGCAAACCAAACACCACGACCAAAAACGAACCAAAGAAACCGCAAATCAAAGTCGCCCATGTGCTTATAAGAAGATTTTGATGTTTTTAGTATTTAGCGACGTTTTTCTATTAGGGTTGTCAGGCGATTCAAATTTTTTATCGTAATCAATATTCAATAGTTAACTCACCATTAATCGCAAATATTATCTGTTCTAAACGTACACTAAGTTTCCATACTCTTGTTAACATAAAAGTGGAAACAAAAATGTTAAAGTTAATGTTATAGTTGTGTTTTTAGTCGTTGGTACCATAATTTCGTAATCATAAAATATATCAAAAAATATACTGTACTGTAAAAAAAAAAAAAGAAAAAAAAGTGCGATATTGATTGGTGTTGAAATTATTTTTCTGCCATTAGATGGTAGGGATGTAACGATAACAGCAATATCATGATATCGCGATATTGAAACTGCCACAATATATATCGCCATCGTCATGTCACGATATTAAAAAAGCAGCACATCTGTTACATTTTTTTTTAAAAAGTCGGGTTGATTTCCGTTCGTGCTGTTCTAGCACCCTCTGGTGGCTAGTTTTTTTACTGCCGGTTAATTTCCACAAAGGCATGTTTTGGCCCTTCTATGTTTCAAATCCACGCAAATGGTCAAATGAAGGGGATTGTGAACGAGTCAATATGTGGAGGAATTCAATATGTGCATGCATTAGCAAGTAAGTGCCTCTATCTATATATATATATATATATATATATATATATATATATATATATATATATATATATATATATATATATATATATTATATGTAATATTTTTATATTTTTCATTGCAGTAATGTACAAAAGCACAATATTTTTTTGTTTTTTTGTGTTTTACAAAATGGTGACCTTTTTGTATCGCCAACCTCCCCACGATATCATGATAATTATCATGATAATATCTAGAGCTGGGTCTAAAATATAAATATATCAATATCAAATCGATATTCCTTTTCATAGCCCAATATCGATTCATAAAACCATGAATCGATAGTTTTCATACAGTTTTTTTTTCACCCCTAAATTAATGTGCCAAATAGGGACCGACCGATTAATCGACCACCTTCAAACATCAGCCAAAACATTCGGCCAATTGAGCTAAATGGCCGATTATTTTCCCCTCAAAACGTTACCGAAGAAAGCCGAAGTTTCCAACGCTGTGAAAGTACCCTGAATGCACCATTTTGCTTGCGTTAACATTAGCAACTAGCAAGTTTGTAGCGTAGGTTATTCTGGTTATTCTGTTGTCCCGAAAAGTCCTGTTTAATGACACCGCAGTTGGAGTTAACTGTAAAACTAAATTCACAACGTTAAGAATTACATCCACTGTATATTTAAATACGAAACACGCTTTGTTTTTAAAACGCTAGCCTAGCGCTAACAGGAAGTTAGCAAATGCTAACGGGACGTTAGCATCGACTTCGGGAGTGTTTTTCCTTCAAATAACGAACGAATCAGGCCCTTCTGAATCTAATCAAATCGATTTTTGGAAATCGGAATCAATACCCAGCCCTAATAATATCGTATTGTGATATGTATATCGTTACATCCCTACTAGATGGCACAATTGCATTTGTGAGACGTTGGGCGGTCATTTAAAAAGAATGTGTGGCGTTACAGGAACTTGAAATTAACTCAAAATTAACTCACCAATTTGGACACCCCTAATTTCTATGTGTGTACATTAGGGTTGCTCCAATCAGGGTTTGATGCTGCCCATTCAGATACCGATCAAAAATGATGAACACAAGTCCGAAGTACGAACGTTTCTCCTTTATGTAACTTGAGCTGGTGGAAATCTCTGCGTGCGATTGTTTAGGCCTGGCGGTGGCGAGCGCCCTGGTGGATGTTTCCCAGCAGATGTGTTTGGGCTTCAAGGAGAAGTCGGGAGGTCTGAGGAGCCGCAAGCAGCAGCCCAGCGCGCAGCCTTCCACTTGCATCTGACCTCTGACCCCAACCCCCCACCCTCCCCCGCCTTCTCCAACAGACTTCTCACCCAGAAGAGGTGCATGCTGGGATGCAGGATTTACAAACATTTTCATGCTGCTAGAAGAGATTTTCATCTCATCCCATCCAAGACTTGTCTTGTTTGCTCACTTTGGGCTTAGTTGGCAGGAATTTTTGAGCCAAAAAAAAAAAAACATGACGGGGCCCCGAGTAGCATCCCTGAGGAATCCCGGGACCTCCTTACAAGCTTCCTCAAGACAGATGGCGAACGAACGGACGGATGCGGACGGCTTCACAGATGGACGTGAGGGGTTTCCGGTAAATTCCGCCTCCCCTGGTAACTGTGACGATCACTGACCTTTATATAGAACTGGATAGCCGATAGCCCATGCACGCCAATGCAAGCCGTTGAAGTCACGGGGTGGCCATCTTGTTACTCCCACCTCGCGAGCAGACTACTGTATAAAATTATGCGGTATATGTACAGAGGAGACATGTACAGCTCGTAGGCTCGTTAGTATAAAACCGGAGGCGGGGTGGGGAGGTTGCGCTGGGGGTGGTCATTATTTTTTAACAAGTTAAAAAAAATAAGTGGATGGTATATGCTGCTTTGTAGACCCCCTTTTTCTTTTATCGCTCAGTTCCTTCAACCCCCAATATTAGATTTGGCAGAGGCATCTCTTGCTGAATTACAGTTAGAATTCCTTAATAAAAAATATAAATAAATACAAGTTTCCTCCTATTCTAAACATCATTAACATTAACACCATAAATCATGCGGTTTCTATTAAGTACTGTCTCAAATGCTCTCCAGCTTGGCGACTGTAAATGTGTAGGATCGTACGGTGACGGAGCAAAATGGCCGCCTCGCGACCTCAAAAGTCTTGGCCCATCGGCTATCCAGTTATATAATATAGATCAGTGGCGCCGATTAACTCGTTCCTTTTGTTTCAAGTTGGTTTGGCATTTTTGAGGGAAATGTAGTCATATCAGCTACTAGTTAGCTTAAAAAAAAATCTAATGTGATTCCAGATAGTTCTGCTTCTTCTTCCACGTAAATTTGACACATTTTTGTTGGATTCAGGAGTTTCACGTACGTGTACGTGGAAAATACTCCCAGAATGCTGAATTTACCCGTTTGCGACACAACTTGACGTCCAGCGTCGCTCATCTGATGAGCATTGTTGTCAAAGAAATTTTTTTATTTTTTTTTTATTTTTTTTGCAGTTTATTTGCATTTGGGAATATAGTGTGTCTGAAAAGTGTCTGAATGCTGAATTTGGTCGTTGGCGACTCAACTTCCTGCTTGGCTCACCAGCCAAATTGGTTTTTGAATGTTTTTTTTTTTCTTTGCAAAAAAGAAAAAAACAAAAACAAATTCCGACTCATAAATGTTTTGTCAAAGATAAAAATTCAAATTTGCGTTGATTTGGGCAATATTGCGCTGCATAATGCTGCCTGAATGCCGAAATAGCTTTTTTGGCGACTCGATTTTCCGACAAATTCCACATCTTGAACCTCGTCAAAGAAAAAAACAACAAAAAAAAAACACGGCAAATGTGACCAGTTTTTGTTGCTTTAACTTTAACTATTGTATAACGTGCACAAAACACTGTTGGAATGCTGAAATTGTTTTTATTTGCACTTTGCTCTTCAAGCGTAAAAAAACACATTTTTTTTTTAACGGTTAATTTTTTTTTTCTGCTGTTGTACACAAATTTTAGACGTCAGGACAGAACTAGCTAACATCATATCGCGTTTGGAAGCATCGGTTTTTATTTTATTTTATTTTATTTCGAACATCATCGCTCGCTTTTTACGTCATTTCTTTGTTGCTTGCCAAAAAAAAAAAGTGAACTTTACATGAAAAATTGGTAAGCAGCAATGTGCTGTTAAATTCTGCTGAAAGGTTTCGTTTGTGACATTTTTACATTACGGTTATTGGATTTAATCGTAAAAAAATGAGCACATTTTACACAAAAACTGCACTTTTTGGGGGGGGGGGTTACATTAAAAAATATATATATATTTTTGTTTTTGCTGGCTGCTAATGTGTGTGAAATTTTGTCATTTTATTCAAATACCATTTTAATGAAACATTTTAATAGGAAGCTAACAGATGAAAAGCACTTGAATGTGAATTTTTTTTTTGTCTGTTAGTTTCATCTGCGTTTGCCTCAAATTATTCTGACATTTCTCCATTCAACCATTTTTCATTAAAAATCCATTATTGATGAGAGCATTTTTCATTCCCCACATAAGTTATTACGGTGATTAAAAAAAACAAACACCTTTTCTCTCTCTAAAAAAAGAAGAAGCTACATTTCTTTTCTTGTGCTGTCCAGATTCTTTCAAATGCAAACGTACCCAAAAAGCTGAGAAACATCAGATTTTTCTTTTCTTTTTTTTTGTGTTTTTTGTTGTTGTTATTGTTGTTGTTGTTGTTGTTGTTGTTGTTGAATGTTCCCAGTTTCGTTGCTTATTCCAGATGCTGTCAATGCTGTTAACGTTGCAAAACTATGTAACTAACGTCGTGTCGCCAATTTTGCTCGCCCGTCAACTCTTGAATGGAATTTTTTTTTTTGGGAGTTGGGTATCCCCAATTTTTATTTCTTAGCGTGTTTTCTAAAGTCTTTTTTTTTTTTTTGCCACTTAATCCGTATTGGCACAATACTAACCTAACATAGCTGCTTTTACGTTTACATTTAATAAAAAAAAATATTAAAAAAAAGACATTAAACAACAATGGTTCGATATCGTATCAAATTAAACAACAAAAATGAAATTAAACAACAACAAAAAATATTGACATAACTAACAATGGTGTGATATATCAAATTAAACAAAAATTAAATTAAACAAAAAATATTTACATAATAACAATGGTTTGATATATCATTAAACAACAAAAATTAAATTAAACAAAAAAATAATAATTTAAATAAACCACAAAAAAGTGTTGAATGGTTTTTCATAACGGTTTTTGTATTGACATTAAATTAAACACTGTCGGTCATAACGCATTTCTAATTGAACATTTTTAAAACAAAACGTCAAATATGATAAAGTGAGCACCGAATTATTGTAATTACGCTTGCTTTGATTTTAACCATGAAAAAGAAAAAAAAAATCACACAAAATGCAAACATTTTGTTGGCTCGTCATATTTTTATAATTTTGCATGTTCAGCAGCTGCAAGTCAAATTTGCAGAAAAACATTTTGTTTATGTACCGTATTTTCCGCACTATAAGGCGCACCTAAAAGCTTTCAATTTTTTCAAAAGTTGACCATGCACCTTATAATCAGGTGCGCCTTATATATGGATCTATATTGAGCCGCAACAGGTCTCGTTGTCAAGACGCTATCGGTGACCCTGCACGATCAGTGACGTGCATGCGCAGAAGATCCCGCCATCTTGGATCCCTAGCTAATACGAATACTTTCCCTCAGAGAAAATAATAAAACAGCTGTTCATTCATTTTGGGAGTAAATGGAGTTGTCAGAAAGCTGGTTTGTAATCTATTAATAAAGTTTGACTGACCTATCTGTTTTGTTGACATTCCCTTTAGTGCAGCACCATCTAATGGATGCGTAACGTAAACCCAGCCTCTACTGTAGAGCCTTATATATGGAACAAGTTTTAAAATATGTCATTCATTGAAGGTGCGCCTTATAGTGCGGAAAATACGGTACTTTTTTTTTTTTTTTTAAGCCATTAGCGTCCATTTTTAAGAATACAAAGTTGTCGATTTAACAAAGCTTGTTTATTTCCCAGCGTCAGACTTTCCAACTTTTTTTTTTCTTCTTCTTTTATGCGGCAACATTCTTATCGTCGCACGCACCAACATCAGCTGCAGGTGGCAAACCAAAACAAAGACCAAAACACGACAAAACGTTATTAACTTTTCACCCTCCAAGTAAAAAACTGAAAATAAGAAAATGTTGACATTGTAATCATCAAAATAATGGAGTTTGCCCTCAAGGCCTCGTCGAGCTCAAAGGTTGGATTACAAGTTTTCGGGGCAACCGGAAAGTTTTTAAATTATGCGCAACATAAGCAGTTTGATTATTTGTTTTGCTTTTGCTGGTTTTCCCATCTGGATTTTTTTTTTTTTTTTTTTTAAACCATTGGGAATGCTTGGAAGTTTTCAACACGTTTAATCCTAACCTTGTTGTACTAGACGTTTAACATTTAATGTTCAATTTCATTTGGGGTTATACAGCAGAAATCCCAACATTGATTAAAAAAAAACAACAACAAAAAAACAACATCCAGAGAAACAAAATGCTTGTCAGCTTCCCTGCGGACGTTTTCCAGCAAAATGGACGGCAACAAAAAAATGTGGTCACGTTTTTGACTCAGTGATCATTCATGTTGAATGTTTAATTTAGCATCTTTTTTTTTTTTTGTCTCGTATAGCGTAAATTCTGACATCTAAACTAGGGCCCGACCGATATGCATTTTTTGTTGCCGATACAGATTTTTGGCAGAAAAAAACAAAACAATTACTGATTAATCTGTAGATTATTTATTAAACATACATATAATACAAATACTGACAAGTAAGGCCGTTGTGAAAGCGTTATATAAATAAAGATGACTTGACTTGACTGTTCCTGTGCGCTTTGGCCTCTTGGAGGCAGTGTGGGGCCGTGCATCAATTGGGCTACACACTTAGTGAGTACAGAAGAAAGTTGCGATTGAATTCTATTCAAATAACTCGTTTTTCACACATTGGCAAGAATTTGTTCCTTTGCCTAGTGTTATCTCATTTGTGGGTGCGCATTTCCACAAAATTTGTGTGTGGGTATTCGTTATTTGAACACTCCCCAAGTCGATGCTAACTTCCTGTTAGCATTTGCTAACTTCCTGTTAGCACTAGGCTGGCGATGTTTGAAAAATGAAGCATGTTTTGTATTTAAATATACAGTGGATGTAATTCTTAACGTTGTGTGTTATAGTTATACAGTTAACTCCAACTGCGGTGTGATTAAAAAATAAATAAATAAATAAAAAACTTAAAGGACGTTTAGGAACAACAGAATAACCCAAACAACATACGCTACACACTTGCTAGTTGCTAACGCTACAAACGCAAAAGGATGCATTCAGGGTACTTTCACAGCGTTGGAAACTTCGGTATTCTTCGATAACGTTTTAACGGGGAAAATAATCAGTCAATTGTTTTGCCTGATGTTTGAAGGCCAATAATTGGCCGATTATAATAGGAGGCCGATTAATCGGTCGGGCCCTAGTCTAAACATAAAACAAGCAATAATCAAAAGTTTTATTTTTGTTTTTTAACTTGTACTTTAATAAGTTATTAAATATTAATATAAAATATTTTACTGAGGACATTGTAAGATCTGACAAAGCTTTTCTTTCAAAAAAAAAATTCACATGAACGCTTTTTTTTTTTTTTTGCAACATTCAGTGTGAACGTTTTGTACAACATGAACACTTGACAAATTTAATTGTGTGCTAAAATGCCACAAAACTACCAAAAGCGTCTTTTTTTTTTTTTTTTTTTTTTTTTTTTTTTTTTTAAATCTTTTATTGGTGCGTTTCATAACTCAAATTTCACCCGTAGAATTTCATCAATATTCAGCATAGGTCCTTTAACGTAATAATGCCAATTCTTCTAGTTTTTTAGGTGAAAGTCGTGGGAAATAAAAAAATAAAAAAACAAAATGTGCGAACTGCGAACAATTGCGCATTGGTCCATTCTCGACTGAATTGTTTTAAAAAGTTTTCCGCTAAAATCTCATGTGGAGTCAAAGCTGCTTTGCTGAGTTTTTTTTTTTTTTTTTTTTTGTGACGACAATTTATAGAAATCTCAGACATTTCCTGTGAGGAAAAGCTGCAACAACGCAACATGAAAATGTCTTCACAAAATGGAATTGTTTCACTTTTTTTTTTTTTTTTGGCTCCTGCATGTCAGTCACACTTGCTTTCAAAAGTGATGCGTAAAAATGACGATTACGTTTTTGTGTGCGACATGTAGCGGAACACGTAAACGCTTGCCGAAAGTTTACAGACGCTTGTCTTCGCTCGACTGAACAATTTGGCGCTATCCGATATTCCAGGTGTCACATTTACAAACAATTTTATGTTTTGCTCTTTATTATATTTTATTGTTGCAAAAAATTAGACTTGCAACGATGTTTGTCAGAGGTCGTCATAAGAATTACTCATATTTATGTGCAAAAGAAAAAAGCGTCTGCTCTTGACTGAATTGTTTTACGACGTTAGCGTAGCGTCACTTTTTTCCCCCCGATAAAATGGTTTTACGTTGTTTACATCAAAAGGCATTAGTTTGTTGTTGTTTTTTTTAACTTTGTTTACATCTGATTTTAAACAATGTTTTTAATGTGAGCTCTTCATTATAATAATGCACAGTGGTTCTGTTTTCAAAGCGCAACGTCATGCTAGGAAACGTGTGCGTCGATGTTAGCGACTGGACTAAAATGCTAACGTTAGCACAAACGTTTTATTTTTGTGACCTGTTTTTTTTTTGTAAAGCGTCATCTCCGATGTACAGCAATACTTATCATCTCGACATTTTTCATGCAAAAACTGGCTGCATTTTATTTTATTTTTTCACTCTATATTATAAAAGCTAAACACGTAGTACAGTATTTAAACGGTAACACACTGGTTGAAGCAGCCGAACAATGTCGCCGCCCACTTTTGGTTGGTCATCATCTCAGCGGCATTAAACTCATTTGTTCATATTTATAATTATTATTAATAAGTCTTTTTGTACATAACGGGAAAGTATTGTGAATGACAATTTTGTTGAATGCTTTGAAACACCCGAGTAATTTATGCGCCTTGAAAATAAAAATGTCACGACTAAGCGTTTATTCATTAGCATCTTTTTTGTAAATAAAGACAGCTATGCTAATGTTGTAAAAGTCAACTAGGGAGCTTGTAATTTACTGATTGTATATAATAATAATGATGATGATGATAAAATGTTTTGGACTGATTACATGTGAAAATAAAAAGAAAACATGCATTGTCTTTATTTTTAACTCTTCACTCGCAGCCATTTCACCTTCGGCTGTTTTACTGGATTTTGACTGATTTTGCAAGGCCCACAGAATATTCTGTTCGATTGCTATAAAAACATGGAACCTACCAAAAGAAAGATTAGTCTTAGCATTAGAATATAGCCAAGTTTTATCCTTATTCACATTCCTGGTGAAAACAATGTCAAAAAGAGCTTGTTGCAACATGGCCTTGTTTGATCTCTTATACTCTGCTGCCACCTGCTGGCCGATTTTGTAATAACTACCATTGTTTCAATCCTTCTCTTCAGTTCAGAGGCTGCATCAAAACCTCTGTATGCTCTAGCATAGAAACAAACATGATAAACATATAAATACATCTTTGGGACACCGGTACTATTAAGAATAGAACATATTTATACGTTTTTAAGTGATTTAATTTAAAAACAACATAGAAAACGTCTGTAATAGTACATTTGACTTTTATTGAGTGAAAGTGTCAGAACAACACAAAGAAGAGCGAGAAAGTCTTTGTGAGATTTTTCTTCCTTCGGCTGTCAGTCATTCACAGGTTGGTTGTCACGGCAACCGAAAGCTTTTCTTTCAAACCAGCAGCAAAGTTTGACGTTTCCAAAAGCAAAAACACAATCAGGTGACAAAAAAAAAAAATGTTGGGACACTCGAAAGCATAATAAAAAGTCTTCAGTTCCCCATTTTGGTGCGGCCATTTTGTGATGCTAATGAGCTAACGAGCTCATTCGCTTCTTGGAGGCCAAAATGCGTCCAAAATGGCTCCAGTGTGTGTGTGTGTGTTTTTTTTTTTTTTTTTGTGCTCCAGGAAAGCAGTGCTGTTGCGGTTTGAAAATGTTTCTAGTAAATGTCCGGAAAGTTTTCAATAAATTTTCCATGGGAATTTTTTTAAATATTTCAAATATGGAATTTTCAATTGGAATTAATGGCAATTTCATGGAAGGATGACAGATTATTCAGGCATACAGTAAAATAGAAACATTTAGTTTTCCATGCAAAATGGATTGCTCTCCTTGCCCACATGCAAGGGCATCACAGTACTTCTTGGTAAGAATGTTTTTTTTGTTTTTTGTTTGTTTTGTTTTTTACAATTTTCAGGTTTTTCGTTACTTTAACGTAAGTTATATTTGCACAAAATTGTGTTATGTTGGTCAGGATTATGCTGGACTGTATTTATTCAAAGTTAAATTCCCATGGAAAGTATCCATCTTTGCAAAATTTTGCACCCGTCAGCACTGTCTGTTTTGTGCCGTTGGGATGAAGACGTCCTTAGAAAAGTGATTGTTTTTTTTTGTTTTCTTTTTTACACGTGAAGAGGAAGGAAGGACGTCTGAGCACGCCAAAAACAAAAAAAAATTATCCATTAGCATCCACACAAACACAAACTCTTGGCTTTTTTTTTTGTCCATTAAAAAGTGTCCACAAAAGGTTGCGCAATTTCTTGCTGCAACCGCGACAATTAACGACGACGACGACAATGTGAGCTGTTAGCCTCAGGAGCTAACCGTTAGCGACGGGAGCTAACTGGCGTCAATCATCTTTCCACCACGACGACAACAAAAATAATTTTTCCAGTAAGAGTTTTTTTTTTTTTTTTTTTTTTTTTTGTGAACCGTCCTCCACGTGTCACATGGTAAAGCGGGAAATGTTGCGCGGGCGCACTTCCTGGTTGTGGGAAGAAAAAAAAAAATGCAGAGTCACCATTGGCTGGCAGGCGTCGGCCCCCTAATGGAGGAGAAGCGGCGTCATCAAGAGCCAGCAGAGGGCGAGCGTGAGCGCAGGCAGGAGAAGAGGGCGGGCGGGCGTCGCCCCGACGTTGCGCTCCAACAGATTGGGCGACGCCAGCGTCGAGTCGCCCCAAAGACGCTCGTTGCCGTTGACCTTCGGGGGACACATTGCAAGCTCACGCATCAACATTTTCTTTCATGTTGTCTTGAAATGGGACATTTTTGCATTTTTCATCAAAGTTGCAAAGTTCTTGTCATGTTTGTGTTTGTTAATCTATTCTTTTGCATTTGTGGTCTTATTTATTTACAAGTATTTACTCAAGTGGAATCCTTGTACCTCAAAAATCATCACATTTCACGAATGTTTTTGTTCTTGTTTACATAATGTGTTTTTAAAATATTTACATTTTATTCATATTTGCATCTCATATTTTGGTTTTGACTCAAAAAATATATATTTTTTATCCAATGTTTTAATTTTTTGGTTTTATATGGGCAGTTTAAGCATTTGTTAATTGTAGGCAATATTTGTTTTTAAAAAGCATTTTTTGAATTAACTTTTTTCCTAAGACTTTTAAATTTGATTTTCATTCATTATTTTTGTAGTAAAAAAAATAAACTTTTGTATTATTTCTTTTTCCATAATATTTCTGTATTTGTAATGAAATATTTGTTTTATAATTTTTTTAAGTTTTAAATTGAATTGTATTTGCATCTAATATTTTTGTGTCAACATTTTTTGTTTGTGTTTACAAGTGTTTTTAATTTTTTTAAATATTAAAATTTTTATTCATATTTGCATCTCATATTTTTGTTTTCACTCAAATATTTTTACCAATGTTTTAAAAAAATATATCTAAATATTTTGTTTTTGTTTTTTGTGGGGGTAAGCATTTATTGGTTTTATGCAATATTTGTTTTTGTTTTTTTAACATTTTTTTCCCAGATTTTTAAATTAGATTTGCATTCATTATTTTTGCATTTTGTGTTAAAAAAAAAGAAGACTTTTTTTCCCCATATTTCTGTATTTTCTTGTAATATTTGTTTTATAAATTTTTTAAAACTTTTACGTAGTATTTAGTTCTAAAAAAATTTTGTCAAAAATATTTTGACCATATTTTTATTATTTATTATATTTTTTTGTCAAGAATTTGTATATTTTATGTAATTTAAATTTTTAAATTATTCAAATTTAATTGTAATCCAATATTTTTGTATTTTGTTAAAAATAGTGTCCTTGTGTATTTTATTTTTCTCTCTCTTGCATCTGCATGTAATATGTTTTTCTTGAAAAACGTTTCTCCTTATTTTTGCATGAAAGTTATAAGAAGTCACAATGAAATTGTCACGTCTTCGCAATGATTTTTTCCCCCCCAAATGAAGCAAGTTCGCAAGTCTTGATGTCAAGTACTACGAGTGCGAATGCGCCAATTTGCTCGTTTTGTTTTCAAGACGTTTGGTGACGAATGGACTCGTCTTTTTCTGTTTGTTGTTGTGACGCAAATGTAGCCCCCCACCCCCCAATAAAAGACAAATTGTGAGAAGAAGGGAGGACAACGAGGCGTTCGCGGGGACTCGAGGCACAAACATGCAAATTGGGAGATTTGTTTTGGTGTGGAAGCGAGCCAGTGGCCCACTTGTGCAACGCGGACGCACGCGTTTATTTTTAGCTCAAGCGGCTCCCGCTCGACATTCAACAACTTGTCGTTCGGGACGAGAACAAAAAAACAAACAAAAAAACACCAAAAAGTGTCTCCTCGTTAAAACTTTTTTGTATTTGATTTATTTGTCATGTTCCAATACTTTGTCATTTTTGCCGATATCTTTTGTATGCTTTTTTTTTTTTCACGCCTTTTGTACTTTCGTCTAATATATATATATTTTTTTAAACTTATTTTCCTAATGTATTTTTTGGACTAATATTCTTGTTTTTTTATTTCAATTTATTTCTATATGTTTTTAATCATTTTCTAAATATTTTTTTGTTTTGCCCAATTTTGCAATATTTTTGTTTCTTGTTTGTACATTTGTAAAGGATTTATGAATTTCTAATCTATTTAAATAATCCTAATATAAATAATATTGAAATATTTTTGGACAATATTTTTAATTTTTTGTGCTATTTCATTTGTTGGCTATTTTTTGCTTGCTTTTGCTATATTTAATACCATTTCATTATAAGTCTGCATTTGTGTTATTCACATTGAATCATTTGCATTTATTAAAAAAAAAATTGTAAGTAATAACTTTTTCTTTGTGTATTTTTCTTTAATATTTTTTTCAATGTTTGTGCCTTTTTCATTTAATATTTTAGTATTACATTGTTTATTTTTATTATAAATTTTTTATATTTGTGAACACTTTTCCCGTTTTTTATTTGGTTGTAATCTGGTAAAATATTTTGTATTACTTTCAAATATTTTTGTTGTTGTTGTTGTACTGTTTTTATACTTTCTCTTCTAAACTGTGTGTGCTTTTGTCATCACATCATACATATATATATATAAATATATATATATATATTTATACATAAATACATACACACACATATGTGGGGGTGTGTATTAACCAATACAGCATTACTCTATTTTTCATCTACTATATTTCCAACCATGAATAAGACGAAAAGCGTTGACGCTTTGAACCAACCTGAGTGGGAATGTGAGCTCTCAGGATGTTCTGCGCCGTTTCCACGGAGACGTCGGGAACGCCGGTGGCCCGGGGAGCATCGGTGCCGTCGGCAGCCGGGCTCAGGACGCCGCCGCCCGTTTTCACGTCGGAGCTGTTGCCGAAAGCCAAGATGGCCTTCTCTGAAAGCACAAGGCGCCTGTCGGTTAGCGGATCCCGACCCACCACCTAATCAGTGGCGGAGCAACATTCCCCAGGGGCCCCAAGCAAGGAGGAATCGGGTGCAGGAAACAGAAAAATAAAATTACAAATTAAAAAGTTGCATGGTTGTTTAAAAAAAATAAACACCTTTGTTGTTTTTTTTTGTTTGTTTTTTTACTATTCATGGTCCTTAAAAAAAAAAAAAATAATTTAATATACATGGTCCTTTGAAAAAAAAAAAAAAAAAACGCCTTACTATACATGGTCATTTTTTTTAAAAGCCTTACTATAAAACAAACAAAAAACGCCTTACGATACATGGTCTTTAGAAAAAAACAAAAAAAGAAGAAAAAACGGCCTACTATACAGGTACATGGTCGTTTAAAAAAAAAAAAACTTACTATAAATGGTCGTTTAAGGAAAAAACAACTTACAATACATGGTCCTTTCAAAACAAAAACAAAAAACGCCTTACTATATATGGTCATTTTTTTTTTAAAAGCCTTACTATAAAACACACAAACAAAAAAAAACGCCTTCCTATACATGGTCTTTTTTTTTTTAAAGCCTTACTATAAATGGGCGTTTAAAAAAAAAATAAAAATAAAACATTACTATACATGGTCATTTAAAAAAAAAAAACTTACTATAAATGGAAAAAACAACTTACTATACATGGTCCTTTCAAAACAAAAACAAAAAACGCCTTACTATATATGGTCATTTTTTTTTTAAAGCCTTACTATAAAACACACAAACAAAAAAAACCGCCTTCCTATACATGGTCTTTTTTTTTTTTTAAAGCCTTACTATAAATGGGCGTTTAAAAAAAAATTAATAATAAAACATTACTATACATGGTCATTTAAAAATTTTTTTTTTAAAAACGCCTTACTATACATGGTCTTAAAAAAAAGAAAACAAAAAAAAAATTACTGTTTTTTTTTTATTTTTTATTTTTTATAAAGCCTTACTATAAATGGTAGTTTTACATGGTCGTTAAAAAACAAAAACAAAAACATAACTACACATGGTCTTAAAAAAAAAAAAACTTACTATACATGGTCCTTTGAAAAAATAAATGCCTTCCTATACATGATCGTTTAAAAGAAAAAAAACCCAAAAACATTCCTACACATGGTCTTAGAAAAAAAAACAGAAAAAAAACACCTTACTATACATGGTCGTTTTGTTTTTTTTTTGTTTTTTTTTAAAGCCTTACTTATACATGGTCTTTAAAAAAAACACAAAAAAAACGCGCACTATACATGGCCATTTTTTTTAAAAGCCTTACTATAAAACTAACTAACAAACAAAAAAAAATGCCTTACTATATACATAATCCTTTAAAAAAAAAAAAAAGCCTTCCGATACATGGTCTTAGAAAAAAAAAAACAGAAAAAAAACACCTTACTATACATGGTGTTTTTTTTTTTTTTTTTTTAAAGCCTTACTATAAATGGTCGTTTTACATGGTTGCTTTAAAAAAAAAAAAAAAAAAAACTTACTATACATGGTCCTTAAAAAAACAACAACAACAAAAAACCGCCTTCCTATACATGGTCGTTTTTTTTTTGTTTTTTTTTAAAGCCTGACTATACATGGTCGTTGGAAAAAAAAATGTACTATACATGGTCATTTAAGAAAAACAAACAAACAAAAAAAACTTATTATACATGGTCGTTAAAAAAAAAAAAAAACATAACTACACATGGTCTTAAAAAAAAAAAAAAACTTACTATACATGGACCTTTGGAAAAAAAAATGCCTTCCTATACATGATCGTTTAAAGAAAAAAAAACCCCCAAAACATTCCTACACATGGTCTTAGAAAAAAAAACAGGAAAAAAAACACCTTACTATACATGGTCGTTTTTTTTTGTTTTTTTGTTTTTTTTAAAGCCTTACTTATACATGGTCTTTAAAAAAAAAAAAAAAAAAAAAACGCACACTATACATGGTCATTTTTTTTAAAAGCCTTACTATAAAACTAACAAAAAAAAAAAATGCCTTACTATATACATAATCCTTTAAAAAAAAAAATGCCTTCCGATACATGGTCTTTTTTTTTTTTTTTTTTTAATTTAAAGCCTTACTATACATAGTCGTTTAAAGAAAAAAAAAAAACATTACTATACATGGTCATTTAAAAAAAAAGAACAACAAAAAAACTGCCTTACTTTACATGGTCTTTAAAAAAAACAACCTCTTACTATACATGGTCTTAAAAAAACAAAAAACTTACTATACATGGTCCTTTTTTTTTTTTTTTTTTTTTTGTGCTTTAAAGTGGTTTAAAAAACAAAACAAAACGCCTTACTATAAATGTTCGTTTTTTTTTTTTTTTAAATCCCTTACTATACATCCATCCATCCATCCATCCATCCATCCATCCATCCATCCATCCATCCATTTCCTTGACCGCTTATTCCTCACAAGGGTCGCGGGGGTGCTGTAGCCTATCTCAGCTGGCTCTGGGCAGTAGGTGGGGTACACCCTGGACTGGTTGCCAGCCAATCGCAGCCTTACTATACATAGCCGTTAAAAAAAAAAGCGCCTTCCTATACATGGTCGTTTTTTTGTTGTTTTTTTATTAAGACCATGTAAAGTTAGGCGTTAAACATTACTAAACATGGTCATTTAGAAAAACAAAACAAAACAAAAAAAACGCCTTACTTTACATGGTCTTTAAAAAAAAAACTGACTATACATGGTCCTTTTAAAAAAAAAAAAAAAAAAAAAAGGTGGTTTAAAAAAAAAAAAAAAAACGCCTGACTATACATGGTCATTTTTTTAAAAGCCTTACTATAAAACTAACAAACAAACAAAAAAAAAGCCTTACTATACATTTCTTGACCGCTTATTCCTCACAAGGGTCGCGGGGGCTGCTGGCGCCTATCTCAGCTGGCTCTGGGCAGTAGGCGGGGGACACCCTGGACTGGTTGCCAACCAATCACAGGGCACACAGAGACGAACAACCATCCACACTCACACGCACACCTAGGGACAATTCGGAGCGCCCAATTAACCTGCCATGCATGTCTTTGGAATGTGGGAGGAGACCGGAGTACCCGGAGAAGACCCACGCGGGCACGGGGAGAACATGCAAACTCCACCCAGGAAGGTCCGAGCCTGGACTCGAACCGGAGACCTCAGAACTGGGAAGCGGACGTGCTAACCACTCGACTACCGTGCCGCCAACAAACAAACAAAAAAAACTTATTGTACATGGTCGTAAAAAAAAACAAAAACATAACTACACATGGTCTTAAAAAAAAAAAAACTTACTATACATGGTCCTTTGAAAAAAAAAATGCCTTCCTATACATGATCGTTTAAAAGAAAAAACCCCCCCAAAACATTCCTACACATGGTCTTAGAAAAAAAAAACAGAAAAAAACACCTTACTATACATGGTCGTTTTTTGTTTTGTTTTTTTTTTTTAAAGCCTTACTTATACATGGTCTTTAAAAAAAAAACAAAAAAAAAAACGCGCACTATACATGGCCATTTTTTTTTAAAAGCCTTACTATAAAACTAACAAACAAAAAAAAATGCCTTACTATATACATAATCCTTTAAAAAAAAAAAATGCCTTCCGATACATGGTCTTAGAAAAAAAAACAGAAAAAAACACCTTACTATACATGGTGTTTTTTTTTTTTTTTTAAAGCCTTACTATAAATGGTCGTTTTACATGGTTGCTTTAAAAAAAAAAAAAAAAAAAAAACTTACTATACATGGTCCTTAAAAAAACAACAACAACAAAAAAAACGCCTTCCTATACATGGTCGTTTTTTTTTTTTTTTTTTTTTTAAAGCCTGACTATACATGGTCGTTGGAAAAAAAATGTACTATACATGGTCATTTAAGAAAAACAAACAAACAAAAAAAACTTATTATACATGGTTGTTAAAAAAAAAAAAAAACATAACTACACATGGTCTTAAAAAAAACAAAAAACTTACTATACATGGTCCTTTGGAAAAAAAATGCCTTCCTATACATGATCGTTTAAAGAAAAAAAAACCCAAAAACATTCCTACACATGGTCTTAGAAAAAAAAACAGGAAAAAAAACACCTTACTATACATGGTCGTTTTTTTTTTTTTTTTTTTTTTTTTTTAAAAGCCTTACTTATACATGGTCTTTAAAAAAAAAACAAAAAAAAAACGCGCACTATACATGGTCATTTTTTTTAAAAGCCTTACTATAAAACTAACAAAAAAAAAAAATGCCTTACTATATACATAATCCTTTAAAAAAAAAATGCCTTCCGGTACATGGTCTTTTTTTTTTTTTTTTTTTTTTTAATTTAAAGCCTTACTATACATAGTCGTTTAAAGAAAAAAAAAAAAAAACATTACTATACATGGTCATTTAAAAAAAATGAACAACAAAAAAACTGCCTTACTTTACATGGTCTTTAAAAAAAACAACCTCTTACTATACATGGTCTTAAAAAAACAAAAAACTTACTATACATGGTCCTTTTTTTTTTGTTTTTTTTTTTTTTTAAAGTGGTTTAAAAAACAAAACAAAACGCCTTACTATAAATGTTCGTTTTTTTTTTTTTAAATCCCTTACTATACATCCATCCATCCATCCATCCATCCATCCATCCATTTCCTTGACCGCTTATTCCTCACAAGGGTCGCGGGGGTGCTGTAGCCTATCTCAGCTGGCTCTGGGCAGTAGGTGGGGTACACCCTGGACTGGTTGCCAGCCAATCGCAGCCTTACTATACATAGCCGTTAAAAAAAAAAGCGCCTTCCTATACATGGTCGTTTTTTTGTTGTTTTTTTATTAAGACCATGTAAAGTTAGGCATTAAACATTACTAAACATGGTCATTTAGAAAAACAAAACAAAACAAAAAAAACGCCTTACTTTACATGGTCTTAAAAAAAACTAAAAAAAACTTAGTATACATGGTCGTTTAAAAAAAAGAAAACATTACTATACATGGTCTTTTTTTTTTTTTTAAACCATCACTATACATGGCCATTAAAAAAAGAAGAAAAAAAAAACACCTAACTATATATGGTCTTTTTTTTTTAAAGCCTTACTATACATGGTCGTAAAAAAAAAACAAAAAAAAAACATAACTACACATGGTCTTAAAAAAAAAAAAAAACTTACTATACATGGTCCTTTGAAAAAAAAATGCCTTCCTATACATGATCGTTTAAAAGAAAAAAAAAAAAAACATTACTATACATGGTCATTTAAAAAAAATGAACAACAAAAAAACTGCCTTACTTTACATGGTCTTTAAAAAAAAACAACCTCTTACTATACATGGTCTTAAAAAAACAAAAAACTTACTATACATGGTCCTTTTTTTTTTGTTTTGTTTTTTTTTTAAAGTGGTTTAAAAAACAAAACAAAACGCCTTACTATAAATGTTCGTTTTTTTTTTTTTAAATCCCTTACTATACATCCATCCATCCATCCATCCATCCATCCATCCATCCATCCATCCATCCATCCATTTCCTTGACCGCTTATTCCTCACAAGGGTCGCGGGGGTGCTGTAGCCTATCTCAGCTGGCTCTGGGCAGTAGGTGGGGTACACCCTGGACTGGTTGCCAGCCAATCGCAGCCTTACTATACATAGCCGTTAAAAAAAAAAGCGCCTTCCTATACATGGTCGTTTTTTTGTTGTTTTTTTATTAAGACCATGTAAAGTTAGGCATTAAACATTACTAAACATGGTCATTTAGAAAAACAAAACAAAACAAAAAAAACGCCTTACTTTACATGGTCTTAAAAAAAACTAAAAAAAACTTAGTATACATGGTCGTTTAAAAAAAAGAAAACATTACTATACATGGTCTTTTTTTTTTTTTTTTTTTTTAAAGCCTTACTATAAATGGTCGTTTTACATGGTTGCTTTAAAAAAAAAAAAAAAAAAAAAACTTACTATACATGGTCCTTAAAAAAACAACAACAACAAAAAAAACGCCTTCCTATACATGGTCGTTTTTTGTTTTTGTTTTTTTTTAAAGCCTGACTATACATGGTCGTTGGAAAAAAAATGTACTATACATGGTCATTTAAGAAAAACAAACAAACAAAAAAAACTTATTATACATGGTCGTTAAAAAAAAAAAAAAACATAACTACACATGGTCTTAAAAAAAAAAAAAAACTTACTATACATGGACCTTTGGAAAAAAAATGCCTTCCTATACATGATCGTTTAAAGAAAAAAAAAAACCCAAAACATTCCTACACATGGTCTTAGAAAAAAAAACAGGAAAAAAAACACCTTACTATACATGGTCGTTTTTTTTTGTTTTTTTGTTTTTTTTAAAGCCTTACTTATACATGGTCTTTAAAAAAAAACAAAAAAAAAAACGCACACTATACATGGTCATTTTTTTTAAAAGCCTTACTATAAAACTAACAAAAAAAAAAAATGCCTTACTATATACATAATCCTTTAAAAAAAAAAATGCCTTCCGATACATGGTCTTTTTTTTTTTTTTTTTTTTAATTTAAAGCCTTACTATACATAGTCGTTTAAAGAAAAAAAAAAAACATTACTATACATGGTCATTTAAAAAAAAAGAACAACAAAAAAACTGCCTTACTTTACATGGTCTTTAAAAAAAACAACCTCTTACTATACATGGTCTTAAAAAAACAAAAAACTTACTATACATGGTCCTTTTTTTTTTTTTTTTTTTTTTTGTGCTTTAAAGTGGTTTAAAAAACAAAACAAAACGCCTTACTATAAATGTTCGTTTTTTTTTTTTTTAAATCCCTTACTATACATCCATCCATCCATCCATCCATCCATCCATCCATCCATCCATCCATTTCCTTGACCGCTTATTCCTCACAAGGGTCGCGGGGGTGCTGTAGCCTATCTCAGCTGGCTCTGGGCAGTAGGTGGGGTACACCCTGGACTGGTTGCCAGCCAATCGCAGCCTTACTATACATAGCCGTTAAAAAAAAAAGCGCCTTCCTATACATGGTCGTTTTTTTGTTGTTTTTTTATTAAGACCATGTAAAGTTAGGCGTTAAACATTACTAAACATGGTCATTTAGAAAAACAAAACAAAACAAAAAAAACGCCTTACTTTACATGGTCTTTAAAAAAAAAACTGACTATACATGGTCCTTTAAAAAAAAAAAAAAAAAAAAAAAGGTGGTTTAAAAAAAAAAAAAAACGCCTGACTATACATGGTCATTTTTTTAAAAGCCTTACTATAACACTAACAAACAAACAAAAAAAAAGCCTTACTATACATTTCTTGACCGCTTATTCCTCACAAGGGTCGCGGGGGCTGCTGGCGCCTATCTCAGCTGGCTCTGGGCAGTAGGCGGGGGACACCCTGGACTGGTTGCCAACCAATCACAGGGCACACAGAGACGAACAACCATCCACACTCACACGCACACCTAGGGACAATTCGGAGCGCCCAATTAACCTGCCATGCATGTCTTTGGAATGTGGGAGGAGACCGGAGTACCCGGAGAAGACCCACGCGGGCACGGGGAGAACATGCAAACTCCACCCAGGAAGGTCCGAGCCTGGACTCGAACCGGAGACCTCAGAACTGGGAAGCGGACGTGCTAACCACTCGACTACCGTGCCGCCCTCTTACTATACATGGTCGTTAGAAAAAAAAAAAAATTACTATACATGGTCTTTTAAAAAAAAAAAAAAAAAAAAGGTGGTTTAAAAAAAAAACGCCTTACTATGCATGGTCATTTCTTAAAAAAAAACCATACTACACATGGTCGTTAGAAAAAAAAAAAAAAATTAACTATACATGGTCCTTTAAAAAAAAAAACAACCTTCCTATACATGGGCGTTTTTTTTTTTTTAAGCCTTACTATACATAGTCGTTTAAAAAAATAAGTAAAAAACGCCTGACTATACATGGTCATTTTTTTAAAAGCCTTACTATAAAACTAACAAACAAACAAAAAAAAAGCCTTACTATACATGGTCATTTGGAAAAAAAAAAACGCCTTACTTTACATGGTCTTTAAAAAAAACAAAAAACAAAAAAAAACTAACTATACACGGTCCTTAAAAAAAAAAAACACCTTACTATACATGGTTGCTTAAAAAAAAAAAAAAAAAAAAAACCTGACTATATATGGTCCTTACTCTACATGGTCCTTTTTTTTTTTTTTTTTTTTTTTTTAAAAAAAAAGGTGGTTTAAAAGAAAACAAAAAACGCCTGACTATACATGGTCATTTTTTTAAAAGCCTTACTATAAAACTAACAAAAAAAACAAACAAAAAACGCCTTACTATGCATGGTCGTTTTAAAAAAAAAAAAAAGCCTTACAATACATGGTCGTTAGAAAAAAAAAAAAAACTTACTATGCATGGTCCTTTTAAAAAAAAAAAAATGCCTTCCTATACGTTTTTTCTAAGGACCGTGTACAGTTTGTTTTTTTGTTTTTTTAAAGACCATGTAAAGTAAGGCGTTTTTTTTTTTTTTTTTCTAAATGACCATGTATAGTAATGTTATTTTTTTTAAACGACTATGTATAGTAAGGCTTAAAAAAAAAAAAAAAAAAAAAAACGACCATGTATAGGAATGCATTTTTTTTAAAAGGACCATGTATCGTAAGTTTTTTTTTTTTTTTTTTTTTTTTTTTTTTTCTAACGACCATGTATAGTAAAGCTTTTTTTTTAAAAAACGACCATGCATAGTAAGGCGTTTTTTGTTTGTTTGTTAGTTTTATAGTAAGGCTTTTAAAAAAATTACCATGTATAGTAATATAGTGTATAGTAAGGCGTTTTTTTTTTAAACCACCTTTTTTTTTTTTTTTTTTTTTTAAAAGACCATGTAAAGTAAGGCGTTAAACAATACTAAACATGGTCATTTAGAGAAAAAAAAACAACAAAAAAACGCCTTACTTTACATGGTCTTTAAAAAAAAAACACCTTACTACACAGGGTCGCTTAAAAAAAAACAACTTACTATACATGGTCCTTTTAAAATAAAATGCCTTCCTATACATGGTCGTTTTTTTTAAGCCTTACTTTACATAGCCGTTTAAAAAAAAAAAAAAAACATTACTATACATGGTCATTTAGAAAAAAAAAAAAACGCCTTACTTTACATGGTCTTTAAAAAAAAAAAAAACTAACTGTACACGGTCTTTAAAAAAAAACACCTTACTATACATGGTTGCTTAAAAAAAAAAAAAAAACACCTTACTATACATGGTCCTTTAAAAAAAAAAAAAAAAAAGGTGGTTTAAAAAAAAAAAACGCCTTACAAATATATGGTAATTTTTTTAAAAGCCTTACTATAAAACTAACAAACAAACAAAAAATAACGCCTTACTATGCATGGTCGTTTTTTTAAAAAAAAAAGCCTTACTATACATGGTCGTTAGAAAAAAAAAAAAAAAACTTATTATACATGGTCCTTTTAAAATAAAATGCCTTCCTATACATGGTCGTTTTTTTTTGTTTTTTTTAAAGCCTTACTATGCATGGTCGTTTAAAAAAACAAAACAAAAACAACAAAAAAACATTACTATACATGGTCATTAAAAAAAAAAAACACCTTACTATACATGGTCGCTTTAAAAAAAAAATAATAATAATTATACATGGTCCTTTAAAAAAAAAAAAACACAAAAAAAAACCACCTTCCTACACATGGTCCTTTAAAAAAAAGAAAACACCTTACTACACAGGTTTGCTTAAAAAAAAATCACTATACATGGTCCTTTAAAAAAAAAAAAAAAAAAAAACTTACTATACATGGTCCTTTAAAAAAAACAAAAAACGCCTGACTATACATGGTCATTTTTTTTAAAAGCCTTACTATAAAACTAACAAACAAACAAAAAAAACGCCTTACTATGCATGGTCGTTTTTAAAAAAAAGCCTTACTATACATGGTCGTTAGAAAGAAAAAAAAAACTTAATATACATGGTCCTTTTAAAAAAAAAAAATGCCTTCCTCGTTTTTTCTAAGGACCGTGTACAGTTAGTTTTTTTTATTTTATTTTTTTTTTAAAAGACCATGTAAAGTAAGGCGTTTTTTTTTCTAAATGACCATGTATAGTAATGTTTTTTTTTTTTTTAAACGACTATGTATAGTAAGGCTTAAAAAAAAACAAAAAAAAAACGACCATGTATAGGAATGATTTTATTTTAAAAGGACCATGTATAGTGAGTTTTGTTTTTTTTTCTTTCTAACGACCATGTATAGTAAGGCTTTTTTAAAAAAAAACGACCATGCATAGTAAGGCGTTTTTTTTTGTTGTTGTTAGTTTTATAGTAAGGCTTTAAAAAAAATTAACATGTATTGTAAGGTGTTTTTTTTTAAAACCACCTTTTATTTTTTTAATTTTTTTTATTAAGACCATGTAAAGTAAGGCGTTAAACATTACTAAACATGGTCATTTAGAAAAAACAAACAAACAAAAAAAACGCCCTACTTTACATGGTCTTTAAAAAAAAAAAAAGAAAAAAAGAAAAGGTGGTTTAAAAAAAACAACGCCTTACTATATATATGGTAATTTTTTTAAAAGCCTTACTATAAAACTAACAATCAAAAAACCCCACCTTACTATGCATGGTCGTTTTTAAAAAAAAAAAGCCTTACCATACATGGTCGTTAGAAAAAAAAAAAAAACTTACTATGCATGGTCCTTTTAAAAAAAAAAAAATGCCTTCCTATACGTTTTTTCTAAGGACCGTGTACAGTTTGTTTTTTTGTTTTTTTAAAGACCATGTAAAGTAAGGCGTTTTTTTTTTTTTTTTCTAAATGACCATGTATAGTAATGTTATTTTTTTTAAACGACTATGTATAGTAAGGCTTAAAAAAAAAAAAAAAAAAAAAAACGACCATGTATAGGAATGCATTTTTTTTAAAAGGACCATGTATCGTAAGTTTTTTTTTTTTTTTTTTTTTTTTTTTTTTTTCTAACGACCATGTATAGTAAAGCTTTTTTTTTAAAAAACGACCATGCATAGTAAGGCGTTTTTTGTTTGTTTGTTAGTTTTATAGTAAGGCTTTTAAAAAAATTACCATGTATAGTAATATAGTGTATAGTAAGGCGTTTTTTTTTTAAACCACCTTTTTTTTTTTTTTTTTTTTTTAAAAGACCATGTAAAGTAAGGCGTTAAACAATACTAAACATGGTCATTTAGAGAAAAAAAAACAACAAAAAAACGCCTTACTTTACATGGTCTTTAAAAAAAAAACACCTTACTACACAGGGTCGCTTAAAAAAAAACAACTTACTATACATGGTCCTTTTAAAATAAAATGCCTTCCTATACATGGTCGTTTTTTTTAAGCCTTACTTTACATAGCCGTTTAAAAAAAAAAAAAAAACATTACTATACATGGTCATTTAGAAAAAAAAAAAAACGCCTTACTTTACATGGTCTTTAAAAAAAAAAAAAACTAACTGTACACGGTCTTTAAAAAAAAACACCTTACTATACATGGTTGCTTAAAAAAAAAAAAAAAACACCTTACTATACATGGTCCTTTAAAAAAAAAAAAAAAAAAGGTGGTTTAAAAAAAAAAAACGCCTTACAAATATATGGTAATTTTTTTAAAAGCCTTACTATAAAACTAACAAACAAACAAAAAATAACGCCTTACTATGCATGGTCGTTTTTTAAAAAAAAAAAGCCTTACTATACATGGTCGTTAGAAAAAAAAAAAAAAAACTTATTATACATGGTCCTTTTAAAATAAAATGCCTTCCTATACATGGTCGTTTTTTTTTGTTTTTTTTAAAGCCTTACTATGCATGGTCGTTTAAAAAAACAAAACAAAAACAACAAAAAAACATTACTATACATGGTCATTAAAAAAAAAAAACACCTTACTATACATGGTCGCTTTAAAAAAAAAATAATAATAATTATACATGGTCCTTTAAAAAAAAAAAAACACAAAAAAAAACCACCTTCCTACACATGGTCCTTTAAAAAAAAGAAAACACCTTACTACACAGGTTTGCTTAAAAAAAAATCACTATACATGGTCCTTTAAAAAAAAAAAAAAAAAAAAACTTACTATACATGGTCCTTTAAAAAAAACAAAAAACGCCTGACTATACATGGTCATTTTTTTTAAAAGCCTTACTATAAAACTAACAAACAAACAAAAAAAACGCCTTACTATGCATGGTCGTTTTTAAAAAAAAGCCTTACTATACATGGTCGTTAGAAAGAAAAAAAAAACTTAATATACATGGTCCTTTTAAAAAAAAAAAATGCCTTCCTCGTTTTTTCTAAGGACCGTGTACAGTTAGTTTTTTTTATTTTATTTTTTTTTTAAAAGACCATGTAAAGTAAGGCGTTTTTTTTTCTAAATGACCATGTATAGTAATGTTTTTTTTTTTTTAAACGACTATGTATAGTAAGGCTTAAAAAAAAACAAAAAAAAAACGACCATGTATAGGAATGATTTTATTTTAAAAGGACCATGTATAGTGAGTTTTGTTTTTTTTTCTTTCTAACGACCATGTATAGTAAGGCTTTTTTAAAAAAAAACGACCATGCATAGTAAGGCGTTTTTTTTGTTGTTGTTAGTTTTATAGTAAGGCTTTAAAAAAAATTAACATGTATTGTAAGGTGTTTTTTTTTAAAACCACCTTTTATTTTTTTAATTTTTTTTATTAAGACCATGTAAAGTAAGGCGTTAAACATTACTAAACATGGTCATTTAGAAAAAACAAACAAACAAAAAAAACGCCCTACTTTACATGGTCTTTAAAAAAAAAAAAAGAAAAAAAGAAAAGGTGGTTTAAAAAAAACAACGCCTTACTATATATATGGTAATTTTTTTAAAAGCCTTACTATAAAACTAACAATCAAAAAACCCCACCTTACTATGCATGGTCGTTTTTAAAAAAAAAAAGCCTTACCATACATGGTCGTTAGAAAAAAAACAAAACAAAAAAAACTTACTATACATGGTCCTTTTAAAATAAAATGCCTTCCTATACATGGTCATTTTTTTTTTGTTTTTTTTTTAGCCTTACTATACATAGTCGTTTAAAAAAAACAAAAAACATTACTATACATGGTCATTTAGAAAAAATAAAAAATAAAACGCCTTACTTTACATGGTCTTTAAAAAATAAATAAATAAAAAGCTAACTGTACACGGTCCTTAAAAAAAAACACCTTACTATACATGGTTGCTTAAAAAAAAACAAAAAAAAAACTGACTATACATGGTCCTTTAAAAAAAAAAAAAACCTTACTATACATGGTCGTTTTTTAAAAGCCTTACTATAAATGGTCGTTTTACATGGTTGCTTAAAAAAAAAAAAAAAAATTACTATATATGGTCGTTTAAAAAAAAAAATACTATACATGGTCCTTTAAAAAAAAGGACCATGTATAGTATATAGCATTCCTATACATGGTCTTTTTTTTTTTTTTTTAAAGTAGTGTTGTTCCGATACCGATACTGGTATCGGCAGAGGTACCGATACTGCATTAAAACAGTGGTATCGGTATCGGTGAATACTCAAAAGTAACATGCCGATACCATTAATTCCAACACTACCATAGGATTTTGAATGCAGCATCTTGTGCCTTGCTGGTGCATGACATTCACTGGTATGTGACATGTTCACTGCATGCCGATCTAAGATATCCTATTGGCCCTTGAATGCTCTGAACCAATAGCAGGCAAACTTCCAAAATACAGCTCTGGTTCTACTGTTAACAAACGGCGCCCTTGTGCGATCGAATAGTTATCCCTGCAGACGTTAACAAGTTATCACAAAGTGTCTCCGGTGGTTAGCGTTAGCATAAGAGGGGAGAAAACAAGGCAGAGTTAAACCTGTCTATCTGCGCACACAGCAATGATTGCTCGATGTACTGTCGTCTCGCCTCTTCTTCGATGCCTTGACAGATGCACGCAACCACACTCATAAGAAAAAATTACGAAAATATACTCCAAAACACTAACAACTGGTGAGGTTCTCTGAAGGAAAATGGCAATCGCCACGACCGGAAAGGGCGATGCGCTCATAAATTCTCCCGGAAATACGTCACGGCTATTTGAGCATAGAGTCCAGACCTGGTTGTTTTCTTTTGTTTTGTTTTGTTTTAAATAATTTTATTTTATTTATTTTTTTAAGCCTTACTGTACATGGTCGTTTTCTTTCTTTCTTTTTTTTTTTTTTTAAGCCTTACTATACATGGTCGTCGGGAAAAAAAAAAGTACTATACATGGTCATTTAAGAAAGAAAAAAAACGCAGTTTAAAAAAAAACACCTTACTATACTTTTTTGGTCTTTTTAAAACAAACAAACAAAAAACCCAGCTGACTCAGGGAATTTGAGACAGTCAATTGTACTGCACTGCTAATGTGAAGGATATGCAGTTTGTGTCAAACCTGTTGGCCCTCTGGGGGCCCCTGCTGGCTAAGGGGCCCCAAGCAATTGCCTGCCTTGCTTAATGGCAAACTGTGTCTC